>NW_022639491.1:282839-322376 GCF_010583005.1 Odontomachus brunneus | reverse complement strand
CTCTCTCTCTCTCTCTCTCTCTCTCTCTCTCTCTCTCTCTCTCTCTCTCTCTCTCTCTCATTGCTTCTAATACAGTTTATTTCACGCCTGAAATAACGTGGTTTTGAGACGTAACTCGTTCAAGTAGTTTTACCTAAGTGTGACACTCGAACTGAGCGGACCACTTCGATCGATGTTAAGCGGGGTTGCTTTGATTATCAATTCCTCGCTTGACCGAACCTCGCGTCCGACAGAAAGGACCGTCCCCCCGCCCTGACACGTTCAATTCTCCATGAGCATCAAATTCTATTAGAGTCCCGATGTCGGTACGTGATTTCGATTTGTGTGTACCGCAAAGGGTCCGTGCAATTTCTAGTGGCTAATCGAAAACCAAAATCCTTCCCCGTGGCCATGGGGGAAGAACGAGAATATGTCCGGACATTTGTTTAAGACAAATTATCGAGAGAAAACCGAAATTTTCGAAGCTGTTGAGCCTCTGCTCGAGAGCATGCGGTCAATTGAAAATTTCGATCAAATCACGGAATACCGACATATGCACGTCATATATGCGATATCATCACATGGTCACGTGTTGCAAATTATTTCTTTGGAACCATCAGTTTACTCGCCGATTGATAATCTCTAAAATCGGTAACAGACTGTGATTTCGTTCATCATTGTATATTCTTGCAGTAAAGTTTTTTTGGGGTTGTATCCTGAAACACGAATCGCGCTCGCGCGATTTTTAATCCTTTCCGATTCTCAAGCTGAAACAACATTACATTCGAAATTTTGACCTTATGTTAAATCTTGAATTCCACAACGTAGTTAGGAACTAAGTTAGCAAAGTAGGTTTAATTTTAATGATACAATTTACTCTTACTTCGATGATGTCCAAAATTTCACTTTCTTTAGCGTCAAAATAGGTTGTATTACAAAATATCAAAATAGGTGTTAAGTGGAATAGTGAGGCTGAAAGGAGGATCAAAATTTCGACTCGGGACGTGACGTTCATTTAAGAAAACCGGAGTTTGGAATCAGGAAAGCATATTTAACGTTGGCTATGCGTCCACAATGAGCCCCTTGGGGTCTCTCCAGTCCCTCGCGCGACCGAGCTGTCATGTCGCCGTAACACAGCGCTACTCCTCGTCAGGTTGACTTCCGGTTTCGCTTACGCGTCTTCGGATCTTCGGCACCGCCGTCGTCTCGCATTACGATCCTTCACATCGATCTGACACGAAACCAGTGGCTCCTGCCATTGACTGACCGATTGACTGACTGTTTACTGGAGCTCGGCCGATTACAGACCGCGCCGTAAATTCAGGGGAGTATCCGCAAGATCCGCGCGTCTCGTTCAGATCCGACTTGCGTGAATGAAGCTTCTCGTTCTCTCGCGCTTGCCGGCGTATAGTAGTGCGTAAAGATAAATGATCCGTATATCCGAGAGCGAATGCATGAAAGGACGGTCCCGCTCGGGCCCGAGCGGTACACCTGTTCCGCGCCCTCCAATTTTTCCTGCCCTTTTATTCCCTTAGCAGCCCTCTCCGCATCTCCGTGATCTCCCGAGGCCGTGAAACGGAAAGGAGACGAGAATCGGCCCGACGATAACGGGCTGCGTTAATTGTCTGTTAACGTTGTTAGCGCGTAAACGATGCGATACAGATTTTTCGGAGACGTTGAGCTGCTTAATAAAGCGCTTCATCGTAGAGAGTCCGCCGTTTCACCTTATTCTTCATTAGACGTTAAGGAAAAATCATTGCAGCGCTCTTCTCGATCGTTCATCTTCGCAAAACAACCCGAAATTTTGATCCTATTTTCGATATTCCATTTAACATTTAATATTTTGATATTTCAAAGCCTATTTCAACGTGCTAGCTTTGCCGAGAAGTCCTCTTTAGGATCTGCAAGTGGCATTTTGTGCGATTTCTACCATTTACAGGTGCCAAGTAAGACTTTAGTTTCCATGTGTATTAAACATACACTGATCCTTCAAAATATACGGTAACGGTAATGCAATCGCAGCTTTTAAATAACTATGACGAATATAGCCGATATTTTTATTCGTATTTCGCACATGTTAATTTTCCCAATTCTGACTGTCAATTATGTCTGTCTGCGTCTCGGAAGTCAGAAAATTCCGATGATTCGATTCTCCCTTGGTGTTGTTCAGGATTGTAACATCTAAAATTTGGTACAAGAAGTTTCGTTGCAGGAAAATTTCGTTGTCGTCGAAATCTCGCGTCGTGCCGTTCCTGCGGCACCACCCTGCTTTTTTTCATTCTGCTTCGGCTGTACTCTTTCCTCTTTCGCTTTCGTTCCAATTAACCTTGAAGGCACGGAGGGAAGCGGCTAGAAACGGCTCGCCGCAGGATGCGAGGGAGAACCTCCGCATAAAGGGGGCAGTCGAATGAGATTAATTCAAAAATGTCGACGAGCTCTCGCGTCCTTCGGTACGCACATTCGTTTCCACGATAAAAACTCTACACGGTGTAACCAAACGAGAGGAGATTCTAAGCTCGGAATCCGATGGGGAACCCCGTTTATAAGAAGGAAAGATCCCACACGCACCAAGTATATTCGGGAATGATTTCTTAAAATATTCTTTAATATCTAATCTGCTATATGAGTGTGTGTACGTCGTTATTAATGTGTTATTTGCATTAATATGCCGATTATTATTAATGAGGACTCGTGTTGTCAATGAATAGAAGCAATCTTTGAAATAGAGGCCTCTTTGAAATCGGCTTCTGATGTGAGTTCCACGCGCGAATGCATAAATATTTGCTATCTTTGTCGGAATTTATTCATAATTCGAGCCAGTGTTTTATTAGACGGCACCGCGTTTAGCAGTTTCTACTCCTTTTTCACGTACGTTACCTGTTAATAAAAAACGTTAATTTATTTCTTTTTTCTCTAAAATCGCAACTGGTAGCCAGTTCCCCGATCGCGCTTTTTCTTCTCGTCGGTGCGAGCGTGGCGCTTTTTTTCTTCTTCGGTTTGGCGCAATTTTCTCGCGCTCGGTTGCCTCGAGCACTCGCCCCGTGATTCGGACGCGTCTGTAATATCGGGAAAACCGCAGTAGTGCTCGAAATCCGACGTTAGTATCCTCGTGGAAAGTAAAGAAAAGGTGAGTCGATCCCCGGAGGGTGCGGTTTTCCACCTCATTTCCGCGCGAAGTGAGGGAACAACGATTGTGGATAAGAATACGGAGCCTCTTTCCTTTTTTTCCCGCTTTCTCTCCTCTTTCTTTCCTTCTCTCTCTCTCTCTCTCTCTCTCTTTCACCCTCTTCCCTCCCTCACCCTCCATAGCTTTACTACTCTCTCAACTCCTCTATTGTGCCCTCCCATAGTGAACGGTGAAGATCATCCGGAGAATCGGATTTTTATGTAAGCTCCGCCGTCGTCTTGGTGGGCGTAATTCTTTTTTTCTTTCTAGCCCACCGCACGATATCAATGTTCTTTTTTTAATGATTTCCTCGATCACTCTGAGATCTACTTGCGCGCGTTAAAAATCTGCAAAACGCATCGCAGGTTTATGTCCACGGTACTGTTTTCCCTGAGATTTTGGACGGGTGCTACTCGACCGTGAGGATCGTCTTCTGCGTCATCGGAAGCGCGAAGTGCCGTAGGTACATACTCAAAAGCCGGCGAAGTTCGTGACACGTACGGAATCTCGCAAATCGTATCGGGTTTCGTTCTTTCGTTAAGTTCATAGCTAAGGTGGAGAGATCTCTTTAACCGGATCTTCCGCGCTTCCGACGATCTCGCCTTGCCCGTCTACGACTTGTTGACCTATCTGTCCCATCCCTGAAGGATCCAATTTCGTATTTTCGAGAACTTGACTAACGATCGTGTGCGACCGGCCACGTTCCACTGACGTTCCAAATGTGGGACCTTCGCCTACGAATTTCCCACCCTTTTACCTTCCTGAAATTTTTGCGGCTCGATTGGTTTGCGTCTCGATTTCACAGGAATACCGAGTGTCAATGGGTTGTACGGATGCAGAAATTTCGCTATGATTCATTGAATTCGCGAAGAAACAATTAAAGTAAGAAGTAATTGAGTTGCACATGATAATTATACGTGTATGAGCGCACATACGCGGCTGTATTATCGACGTCCGCCACCGCGGGGTTAACACGCACGCGAACTTTAACTTTACGGAAATTGTCAAAGAGAGAGGACAGGCGCTTCTTCTCATGAAAGAGGCGCGGAACGACCTAGCCAAGGTTCCTCTCGCTAGCGCCGCCTTCGACGGAAAATCTACACACACACCTACACGTCAAAACTACTTCAGGCTTCTCGAAGAACCCTTGATTTCGCAATCCGTACGAAAGTCTCATGACGCATAGAGTCGCACGGAGGGGAAGAGAAAGGGAGAGAGAACCGGGGCGCGCCGAAATCCGTTGGAGAAAGAGGGAAGCGACACCCCTCCTGTCGGTGTAACGTTTGAAGGAGATGACGATTCCTTTTGCGAGGAGCAAATCCTGACGAGGTCGCGCGGGTGGGGCATATTTACAACGTGGAAAGAGAGACGCAGAGGAAGAAGAAGGAAGAGAGAGGAGGGAATGGAGGAAGTTCTGGAAGGGGTACGAAAAAGAGGGCGATGGGATTGAAGCATCCTCGACAGTTCTAGGATACTCCTTGCCAGTATCCTGGGGTCCTTGCTGCACAAGGACCATTCTCTTCTTCTTCTTCCTCTTCTTCAACGCACTACTCACTCCTGCGTGAACGTTTCGTCTTCCTCTTCCTCTCTCTTTCTCCCTCTATTTTTCTTTTTCTTTCTCTCTTTTCCACACTGATTCCCTCTCTCCTTTCGCAGTACGCCGATCAGTCTTCTTCTCTTCTCAGTTACGTTTTGTCGTGTATCTTTCTTTCTCTCTCCCTCCAAAGTCTTCTCTCTTTCCTCCATCGGACAGTCACCTTCGCGACGCTCTTCTCGTTCTTCCCGCGGGCTCTCCAGCCTCGTTTCGACCGCGTGCCCTTCTCGTTTACTTCTACCCGAAGTGTGATCGTGTATAAGATCGGATATCACCTAATCGCGATTCTCGAGATAGAGAAGTCTCTTGTAACACTTTCTCAGTACTCAATCGAAAGACCGATCCTCCGGGTTCAAATGTGTTCGTTTAACCTTAGAACAAGTAAGAGAGGTCGCTTCGAGATTTCGTGAAGCCTACTTACTTCTTTAACTTTTTCATTACTTTTATTTTAGTCCTCCAATTTTTTGTATGCTATTATCTTATCACTTATATTCTTCCTTCTTCTTTCTTTCTCTTTTTTGTTAAATGATCCTCAATATTAAAAATTGAAAGTTAGTAATGAAATACCTGTCGTGGAACCGATCAGCGCGAATGAAATTCGGCTGCTCCATTATCGAGACGAACACCGCGAGCAAATATTGGATGATCCCGTGAATGTAAAAAAAACACGGACTCGTGCACAGTCATCCCGTGGACTTAGGAAAATGGAAAAATAAGAATAGGGCGGGTGGGGTGGGCGTGTGTAGGCATGCATCCGAGATAATGCGGGAGAGGCCAAGGACCCTCGCTTTGATTCCAAACGCAGTAGTATATCCGAATGGCTCCCTATAACTCGAGTACGTGCTCCAAAGTGCATTCGAATTCCTCCGAAACCTCTCGCACGATCGCGCTCCTTCGTTTTTTTTTTTTTTCATACTCCCCGTCGCACCGGTCGATCTACATGCGCGCAATGAGAGATTTGACTTGTATCGTCAGTGCGAAGTTATCGTGCGAAACAACGAGCATCGCAGGAATATGTACACGCGAGAATACAAATATATAAATCCTGGGAGAAATCATAAGTATTCGTCGACTCGGTACAGGAGTTCAACGAAGGTAAGACAACGACAAGAGCCGATCGCAAGGTATTAGGCGCGACTCGTTGTCAAGTTAAAATTATTGCGCCGCGCCTAATACCGCGGAATCGGCTCTTGCAGAAGAAAAACGGGAAACGTTGCGCTGTGTATTTCGCGTAGGTACGTACGCGCAAGATTGACACGAGGTACCTGCGTACCCTTGACGATGCCGTCTCGCGTCATCGATTCTCCGTCGCATATTCGACGTAATGAGTTTGTGCTCGTGAGATATCCGCTTACGGATACGTACGTATCGCGATTTCCCCGAGCGTCGTTACATCGAAAGCCGATGCAACAGTAGCGAGATTTCGCGAACGGCGCAATCGGGCAGGCTTGATTTAATCTGGAGGGCCGGCGAGCAGACTCGTCGTTAACCATGGGAAATATATATCTTCCTTTTTTTTCTCTCTATTTCTTCCTCGCGCGACCCCCGAGTTTTCCCGATATTCGTCGTCCCTCGTAAATAACGGGGGATATTGGCTCCGCGGTAGAAATAGAAACACCGCGAGTAGGACTTGCGACATGGCTATTGCATTGCCTCGAAGCAATATTAGAGGATAATAAAGTCGATCACACACATTTGGCACAATAAATAAATAAATATATATGTATATAATAATTAGGACATATCCTGTTCAACTAGACGAGATATTTCACGTGAATTCCATATTGGAGCGTGATAATCGATAGTTATATCATAGTTTGCGATTAATGGTCAACACATCGACCCATAGGGTCAACACATCGACCCATAGGGTCACCAGTGACTGACGTTATGATTTCGCCGCGTCTCATTATTTAACGCGTGAAGCCTGACTAATTGCACCTGACAATTTAAATGTCGTGGCAGATAGGGAAGTAAGAAAACTAGCAGACAAATATACGCGCCATGAAATATATATATATATATATATATATATATATATACACACATATATATATTCACACCGTAACTTTGAATAACTTCAATTAAACTCAGAAACAATTCATAGAAATCCACTATAGCAGTTAACGTGTGTTGAGTTACCGCGAAGATCATCCGCGCGAGACCAAAGCTGAACGTATCATCCCTAATGGACGTCGGGTTAAAGCGCTGGCAAAGGCGTCAGATAAGGCGCCATCGTTGATTGGATCACCGTGAGGAATCGATATCCCCCCTTTTTCCTCTTCCTCTTTCTCCTCCTTCTATTTCCGTTTCTCTCTCTCTCTCTCTCTTCTCCCCCCTTCTCGCTTTCTCGTACTCTTCCTCTCTTACTTCCGCGCGCACCCACCTACATACAGTCTACCTTCGAACACGTTTCTCCCCGCCCTTCTTCCCGTTCCTTCTCGTGGCTCGTGGGTGCCGTGGCTGCCTCCAATTTCTCCGTGACGGTCTCATGGAGGATTCTCAAGAGCCCTCTCATCGCCCTCCGGGTCATCCAACCGAGTTCTGTCCGGCAGTCTCCATGCCAACACCCGCTCGATAAATTTATTGGTCGCCTCTGACACGACTGCCACCGAGTTGCGTCTCTTTCGTGCTCGTCGCCGACGAACGCGCCCGCGATTCGCGTATTCGCGCGTTAGATGCGGATACAAAGGCGAACGGATAAGCAGCGAAACGTCAAATCGCGACTCCGTACTCCGAAATTTCTCTCACCTCTCTGCCTTTCAACCCTTTTCTTCTTGCCCTCTCTTTCCGTCTCTTTCTCGGATGAAAAGTGAAAGCGCGTGATCCGCTAAGATCTGGTAAAATTGTTCAGATTCTCCTCCACAGGTGCTTCTCCCTTCCTCCGCCCTTCCTCCGCCCGCATTTTCGTCGAGAAGAAGATGACTATGAACAATCGGTCGTTGAGAGATAACGCGGTAAAAGCGAAACACTCCGTTATATGAAACAAGTGTATCGACGCTCGTGAAATCCGACGTGAAATCGGTGCTCGCTACCGATCAAATTCGAGCATCTCGAGTGCCGAGGAGGATCGCCGATCGCGACGACGGGTGTCTCAATCCGGCTCCCCTTGTAAAATTGCAAATAAATTAGGAGCGGCACGATCGCGAGAGTCAACACGTTACTCCTGCATCCCTGCCACCCACCCTTCTCGCCAACGCTCCCCCATGAATGTGCGCGCCTCTGTGTGTTGGGTGCGTGCTTCACTCGAGTCACAAGTGCGTCTGTTTTACGCATACGCGTAGGTCCGTTCTATGTACGCGCACTTCCATCTACGCGAGATTGCCGCGCACCGAACTGCGAAGCGAACTTTGATTATTCGGGCAATGGAAACGAGGAAAGAGGAGGGAAAAAAACAGAGAAATGCAGCGAGGTGCATGGAACGAAGCAAAGCAAGACTGTGGAAGGAGAACGGAACTCGGAAAGTCACAGTCACATTGATACAACGATCACGGAAGAAATTTTGAGTACGAGGAAAAATGGAAAGTGTCAAAGACAATAAATACAAGAAAAGATGGAGACGAAATAGCGAGAAGGAATATTGAGTGGAGAAAAGAAGAATGAAAAGGAGTAGTAAATGAAGATCATGGAAAATGTGGAAGACGAAAGAGGTAAGGGAAAAGTGCATAGACGAGTTACCAACACAATCCCGATGCGTTTATTAACGCACGTCGCATGGCAGAGATTTGCTGGCACAGCATCGGGATCGGCTGTGCACGGCAAGCAACCCGTCAGCCAGCCAGCCAGAGGGTCAAGTGTTCCTTCTCTGATCTTCCCTTTTTTGTCTCGCTGCTCCAAGCACCCTATCCTGCCCTTCACCCCTATGTACCTTGCTTACAGCTTCCGAATGCCGAAACAACGCGACGCGAAAGTGACACATTCGCGATAGAAACGTCTGCGCTCTTGTAAGACCACGTCGGCGGGCCAGGCGAACGAAGTGACTCGTACCGAAATTTGCGTATCTTTGTGAAGCCCGTATATAGATAACTCTGATTTATGACAGAGAAACGCGAAAGATGGCTTTTCTTTAACTTGCTGGCAAATTAAAGTGCTGACATTTTATCTTTTCGTTTGAGGAGCGACATTCTCGATCACTACAGTATGTTATATTTATCGACTTCATTGAACAGCATGTATAGATGGATGTATACGTGGATTAAATTTACTCGATCTCAGTCATAGCTGTACGCGAGACAGATACGAGTCCATTTCTTGGCTGAAGAATCAAAACGATGTATCCGCGTTCAGATGCAAAGACCGTGCAGCAATTACGCGTATTTTCGCTTTGATGGTCGCCTGCAGCAAAGCGATCGTTAAATGTAGACAGAATCGATTACATAGAAACGAGCGAGAGGACGGGTGGCTTTTTCGCCGTCTCTTTCACTCTTTCGTGCGCCATGGGACTGGTCTCGGTCATCGATATCGAAACGCAATTGGAAAGCTGTGCTGGATACGGCACGGGTCGGCTGGAAATCGGAGCTTTTCCACACTCGAGCTTCGGTTTTGCTGATTCCCAAAGCTCGTCGAAGCGTAGATTGAATTGTTTCGACAAATGGCTGAACATTTAGCAAGTACGATTTCAAAATGGTCGCTGTCGGGGCGTCATTCGCGAAATTAAATGTGCATTGTATCTGTGAGGGGATGTTTAAGCTGACATTGTCTTGATACCATAAACCGTGCTGTCTCTTCAGAAATCACATGTAACTTTCGCACGAGAATCAAAGATGAGAAGAATCTACTATTTTCATGAGTTTGTACAATTCTCGTAAATTGTCGTTCAGAAGTTGCATTTCATTCTTGAAATAATCACGAACGCGGAAAGCCGTGATCTAAGAAGATGAAGGAAGAACGAGGAAGAGAGAGATAAAGAGCAAGCGCAGAAGAAATGGCGAATTGTCGGTAGTAAAGGCCGCTTCGTCTTCGTCTCTTTTGGTTTCGTTTCGTTTCGCCGACTGGCTTTCGTTCCGTCGGCGCGCTAGGAGAGCCGCCTTCGAGAGCCTCCATTATCGTTGGTTAAGAGGTGGGGACGCAAGAAGTAAGAAGAAGAGTCTTGAGTCACAGCCGGTTCGTTTCTTCGCCGTGGCGCAAAGGTTAGCGCGAATACTCGCTTATACGAAAGGCCAACGAGCGAGAAAAGAATGCGGAAGAGGAAGAAGAAAAGGTGGAGGAGGAAGATGACGAAGAAAAAGAAACAGAAGAAGAAAACCGAGACGATGCTACGACCAAGCCAAGTAGATCGACTGACATGGAGGGGTGGTTAGTGGGAAGGAGTGGAGAGAGGGTTTGCGGTGAGGAGCGTGAAATGAGCGTGAGAAATTACTGCCTGCCTGACTAACTGGCTTCATAGAGAAAAAGCCTTTTTATATTTTCTGCATGCACAGCGCGAGCACGCGGCGGTCTCAAAGTTCCATCGATTCCAGCTCCCTCCCTTCCTCTCCCTACACTCTCCTCTCTCTCTCTCCTGAGTCCCCCTCCACCTTCTGCCGCTCCCCCCTCTCCACCCCTACCAACGAGTGGTGGGCGGAACAAAGCCGCCAGAAATCGCCCGAGTGGTACTTTGACCCTGTGGCGCCATCTTGTACCGGTCGACGAGTTTTACGGGGGTGAACACATCGGGGTGCACGCATTGTTCTCGCAGCCAGGTAGTTTACGCGAAGGCGCGTTTTTCCCAGCCGCCCCCCTCTGCCTCTCCGCTTTCCGCCGTCCTTTCCGTTTCCAGCTTCATCTTCTCGCAACCCTTTTACTTTCCTCCAATGTAGCGCGCACGCTTCATCGCGCTCGATTGTAGAGCGCCAAGCGAGGAGGTCCGAAATCGGCAAGATAATTAGCGCGTTCGCGTATCCTGACGGTGGGGTGAACGCTATTGAATTTACCGTCGGTTTTTCCGGCAAGAGCCGGCAACTCAAGGAACTCTTTTTCTACATGACACTCGCGGTACTCGGAATTTCAACTAATTTGTCCGCGTCGGCGAAGGATGTTGTGTAGACGCTCCTATGGCCGCGTAACTCGTCATGAAAGGAGGACAAGGCAGGGACAAAGGGGGGGAAGACGCTTATTTAGCTTACCTTTTACTTACACGTGCTGTACAATGTTTACCTACACCCACCTAAGCATATAAAGACCGTGGAGAAACTGCTTGACAGGAATAACGTTTACATACGATAAAAGGAAAGCGATTTCTTAAGAAAAAAGAAGGAGAGAGAAAGAAAAGAAAAACGAAAGTCAAAGTTGACCATGCAGACGTAGGGAAAATCGATGTCCGCGGATTTTGAGAAAAGAATCCGTTTTTTATTTACGCTATTTTAAATATGTTCGGTATTTCGCACTCGGTCGAGTAAATTGTTTTTGCCGCTTTGAAAAACTGATCAACCGGTCAAACATGACTAATTCGAGAATATAAAAAATTAAATCATCTAAAGCATTTTCCGTGGGTGATCAATAGCCGCCTAAAAATTTATCCCATTGTCCTGATCAAGTTAATCCCAATCAATTATCTGGTCTAGCAGGATCCAATAACATCATTTTATACAAAATGAATAACTGATTAAGATCATCCTGATGAAGATCACAGAATAAATTTCTAGTCGTTTAATTGAACCACGTTATATTAACAAGTGAGTTCGCGCACCGACTTGCATTAGTTGTTCAACTGAATTTTGAGTCACCAAAGACACGATAAATAAATGCAATTCAAGGTTCATAAACTCGCTAGCTTGTTTCAATGGCTTCTTATTAATTATATATTGAATTGTCCACATATAATTATAGAGAGAAAGAGAGATTATGTTTTAAATTAGTGAGACGCAGCAATATTATAGAGTCGATCACCCCCACGGTAGTCAGCGTGTTGATTTACCTACGTGTGATAAATTGGCGTAAACTCCAACGCCGACGGGTTGCGCTCCAGCTCAATTCAGATAGCGTAAAGAGAGGAACCGTCGTTAAAAGCAGCGAAAGATAAGGGACTCATCGCGGCTTGGTTCCGTCATTTATAAGCTCGATAGGGATAAGATGCAACGAAGACAGGGGAAACAAAATGCTGTATCTTCGGATACAGTGCGGGCGCGGATCGAACGCGCGGACGGGAAATTTCAGTTTGAAACAGGAACGGGAGAAGCCGACCCACATCGAGGTTTCGAGTGTTTGTACTGCTGACGCGGCAATCCAATCCAATCCAATACCCCTGGCGAGTAGAGGTACCTCCACGTAGTGCTCGCGCATATAAACACACACATATACGCACATACGAACGGGAATCGCTCTCCTCGTTCTTCTTTCATCGACCCTGCCCGCTTTTCTGTCTACTTTCCGATACAATTTCGCTTCTCGCTTGTACCACCGGAAGTTCCATCTCGTAACCGGACGCGCGCCCCTTTTTCACTACGGCTAATGATTCGCTCGCCACTCGGACTATGTGCGTATTATCGTCGATTTATTTCGAACACGCTCGCTGAGGTAAGGCCTTTGCTCGCTGTTTTGGCACTGCCATCGTGACACCTACGTCGCGCACGATGGGGTCACCTGCATCTTCCTTTCGAAACTTGATTCCGGTCGATATGACAAACGTGCACAGGAGGAGAAAAGAATGTTAATCTCACTACAAATTATACTGAGAGGAAGGCGTTTAGTATTAGTAATGGCACGGTGAAATAATTATAGTCAGGAAAATTGTTTCCTTACTACTATAGTATTGATAATAACATTATATATGCTGCAATTTTTTGTTAGAATAATGAATAGAGAACATGGCTGGCGCCGCAAATGATTATAACTGTAACGAGATTGGCCATTTCTTTCTCTCAGTGTATAGTTATTGTCAGTATAAGTTATATTTTTGGTTGTCTTACTGAACAAACAGTAGTAGTAATATATGTAAAATTATTATAGCGTCGTGTAGAAGCACTTACTGCGAAAATAGTTTTCCTGCCTATAATATTGCATATATAAAATAATTATCACGCGATATATAACAGCATCTACTACAAAAATAGTCTTCCCGATTATTTCACTATGCAAAATTGTGATAAATAATTGTCATAAATATTGTCATAAATATTGAACATTCTATTACCACTGATAAGCTACATCATGTGTACAAGACGAGCAACGTGCGCGTCAGCCGACTGCAGCGGCGCGTTATTATCATAAACGCAACAATAACGAGGGATGATCCGACGTGTAAACTGTTAAACCCTCTTTCTTTTCCTCTATCCGAGACCGAGGATGAGGATTACCATGGGGGGTTGGACAACGCAGGCCGCCCGGAGTCTGCAGGGGATGTTATTGTTGCCACGAAAGAACGGGAGGAAAGACTCAGGGGTTTTGAGGGGGAAAAGGGGGACACGCATAGACAGGGTGGGAGTCTATAACTGGTATTCGGACGCGCGCGCGCGCGCGCGAGATCAACCCTTCGACCCTCAATGATATCGACGTGGTGTTTGCCGCCTCCCATTACGAGCTCGATTGAACCAAACTATACGATTATCGTGCGTCAGTGATAGCCTTTGTACGCACGCTCGGTGAATCCCGAAGGGTTAAGAAGTTACGCCACTTTGCGAATCGCGGCCAGCGTCGTGGAACACGTGGAGAAGCGCTCGATCCTCTTCGGCTCTTGGCACTCTCCACGTGCACTGTTAGTTTGTTAGCAGTGTCGAATCGTTTGGCAATCACCGTATTCCTTTTGCGGATTTGGATCTTAATTGGCAGATCAAAGTATAAAGGATAGGCCGACGAGACAGTAAGATATCGAGAGTGTGATAATTTGAACCAATAGAACCGGAGGATCAAGAAGTGCTCGATAGTGTAACGCACGTTAGATTTTCATCGTACGCGATGCACTAATTAACAGCCAATCAATCGCGTCGAACTGAGCCTGTATCTCGTGATTCCAAATAATATCACGCATTCAATCAAAATTATTTGAGTACTCGAATAATTTGTAATATTGCGAGAAGTATTGCCTCAACCAGCAGACATTGTTTTATTAAATTGTCAGACTCGTGCGAAGCTCGATTTATATAATACCTGAATAATACAATATAACAAATAACGAAAAAAAAAATATTGGGAGTACAAATTAGTTCAGTCCGTTTTTTATGGTCAAAAATGCATTTATTTCAGAACAAAATGAATGAACAGATTAATCAAAGTCTTGTCCATCACTGGCTACTACTTTTTCCCACCTTTCAGGCAATTTTCAAATTCCATCTCGAAAAAATGTCTCGTCTTTTGAGGCGATCCAAGTTAGGAGCCAATTTTCGATTTCTGCGAAAGAAGTGAACCGGTGACCTGCCAAATCGTGCTGCATCCGTCGGAAAAACCAGTAATCAAAAAGAGCAATGTCCGGCGAATACGGCGGGTGCGGTAAAATATCCCACTTGAGCGTTTCCAAATAATTTTTTACGACTTTTGCGATATGAGGCCGAGCGTTATCACGAAGAAGAATAACTTTGTCATGTCTTTGCTCGTATTCCGGCCGTTTTTCTCGTAATGCACGGCTCAAACGAATCAATTGTAGCCTATACCGATTCTTGACTCGGATCTTCATCGAGTAATGCCTCCAATTCTTTGTCTTCGAATTTTTTTGGCTATCCAGAGCGAGGCTTGTCTTCAACGCTGAAATCACCATTCTTGAAACGTCGAAACCACTCCCTGATTTATCAATTGGAGCATTGTCACCATAAACTACAAGCATTCGATGCGCTTCAGCTGCACTTTTTTCCAATTAAAGCAGAAAACTAAAACCTCCCGCAAATGCTGCTTAGTTAACACAAAATTTGACATATTCAACACAGTAAAAAACAGGGGTTTTGTATGAAACTCAAAGCGATATAAACTGAATATTATTGACAGATGTCTAACCTCTCTGAAATCAGCTGTCACTATGAAACATTCATAACAGCCAGAGCTATCTTTTGAAAACGGACAGAACTAATTTATACTCCCAATAATAGAAAGAACAATAATTAGCTTAGTTTCTCGGAACATGTGTCGGAAATATCCCGGCAGAGAGAAGGTGACATTTCGCTAGCAACTGAAACATACGTGCGATAACATGAAGTATTATCAGGCCCTTGGGTCACGATGTTCTCTCGCGATAGTTTATGCGAATTCGCTCGACGAGTGCGCCCCGCGTGCGCAATCAATTCAATTAAAATTGATTTCCACCCGCAGCGCGCGACACATCAAACAAACCACCCCCATATGCTCGCGCGCGCCTTCTCTTATTCCGGATTCCCCCTTGGCTCCCATAAAGCATCAACCATCTCGCAATTCGAAAGCCAGGCTATAAATATTCAAACGTGGAGTCACGTCGCGTCGTGACGCGACGTGGCGGGGGCGCACGGCCGTTTTGTCCTTTTGTCAGCGTGATCATTATATCTCGCTTCCAATTTTTCTCCTCGACGACGACAACGCAAACGGTTGAGAAGGAGAGAGAGAAATAGGAGGGGGGAAGGGAGGAGAGCGAATTCGATGGCTCGAGGAGACGGTTACGAGCCATCGGCGACGGGGTGAGAGCGATGGAAGAGGGTTGCGCGCAACGTCAAGCGCGAAGTAACGCGGGCTACACCGTCTCGCGTTTTTAACGCGAGTTCTGCTACAATTACACTTTATACGTGACTCAATGAGACGCGATAAATTCATAATATCGATCACCGGTGATGGTTACAGCATTCGTCATGTTAAATAAACAAGAGCAAGCCTAAGCGACGTTCCGAGACGCCATAAAGGAGAATTTACGCCTCGGCAGAGGAGCAGAAAATACACGGAGAAAAATAATTTGCTGGTTCAGCAAATTTTCTGCTGGTCTAGCAAAATTTTTTCGTTATTATGAACAATAAAAAGATTTGCTAAGAGTACTAATCACTATTTGCTGGATAATTTAATAATCTTATAATTTGCTGAATCTACAAATTATTTTATTATAAGAATCATGATGGATTTATATAAACAGTTGCAGTTTTGCTCCGATAGCAAATAAATTTGCTAAGGATACATAATTTTGCATCAATAGCAAATTAACGTGATTCTTAGCACAAATACACTCAACAAATTTTTTCTATCCTGGCAACTACTTCTGCTCTGATAACGAATAATTTGTAAAATTAGTTACGTCAACTAAATTTTTTTGATGTCACTACGAATATGTATTAGCAACGACGGTTTTGCTAAAATAGCAAAACTATTTTTCTTCATGTAGAAAGGCAGAGAACTCTCACTCTTCTGCTTTCTGTTTTTCTGCCAAAGTGTGAATTTTCCCCAAGGTGTACTCTCGTTTCTCCCGGGCGAATTTTGCGCTGCGCTCTTGCGCGAGGTCAAATCTGCGAGGTGGTGCTACCCTGCGCTCTCGTTGGCGAAGCGCGCCTTCGAAAATCCGTTATTAACGATAGACTCGGTAGCAGCTATTATGACGTTTCACGATGCAGGGGCAAACACGCGGCGCTTGCTTATCCCAGTGACGTTGCCGCGAGTCCTACGCATGCTGCATATTATTTGAGAACACGGGACACGCGCCGGCACGCTCCCATTCATATAGGCGGCTATATTGCGCCCGTCTGTCTCCCTTTTCTCTCCCCTTTTCTCTCCCCCGAACTCGCGTGTGTTAATTATCGGGAATAACTACACATTCAACGCGGCAATATTTATTGAAGGGTTAAGCCGGTCCGAATGGCCGACTACGTGCTATAAATTGTCTTCGAGTCGTGTCTTGAGCGCGTATATTCAACGCGAACTTGGGAAATATTGTTTGTGCGCGATCGAACAACCTGCGCGAACATTTAATTGTCAACGTTGGAAGAACAACAAGGCGTCGTGCAGAAGATGTCTGTAAATATCGTTCGACTTGTATTCTATTCTGTATTTGGCGATTCTTCTTGCAAGATACACAAGATCTGTGCTTAACGTGCTTAACGTGCTTAACGTGTCTTCTCTTTCGTTTTGCCAGGTTATCAGAGTGGCTACCAATCGGGCTACGATTACGAAGACAATGCTGGTTCGAGTCAAATGCGTGGACCATGGGCATCCGGCTACGGTAATGCCCCGAGGAGTCGCCCTCCATCATCCTATGACTATCAACAGTCCCGTAATCGCTACAACAATCATCAGTTGCAATTCTCACGGAATATGGCGGGTGGTTACCAGAATGTGCAACAAAGCTACAACAATCAACGCGGAATGGTACGTATATCCTGCCTAAAATTTGGCATCTAATGTAAAATCTAATATCTCATGCGTTTCTCATCTCTTATCTCTTTCTCTCTCTTCCTCTCTCTTCCTCCCCCCTCTTTCTCTCTCTCATTCTGTCTTTCTCACAATAAATATATAAAACGCATAATTATCATAACTTTTATATTAATTTGAACGGACCTTTTGCCCCGGTCTTCCTATTTTATGTTTTACAGAATTATTCTTCGACACGAAGAACTGAGGAACGGAGGAACGGAGGTGGAGGAAACTATCGAAGTGGATGGCGACGAACCTCGTGAGCCCGCGATTCGGTATCGAAAATTTTGATGTGTACCTCTTTAGCATAATATTATGTGGAATCGTGTATAACTTCTATTGTTTCCCTTTCCTTTGAGTCTATTTTGATAGAAGTTACTTTACAATTTTATCTGACTTTATATATTATCATTAGTATATCTCTTATATATATTATCTATAACGACTTATATATGTGCGTGTTCTACTACTCCGGTGATTGATTTCTTCTCATAAGCTCATAAGCATGAGAAAGAAAAATACAAACATCTGTTATCTTTTATTGGATGTTAACCGTGATTTGATATCAATGCAATAGTTGAATATCGAATTTGCAATGGATCACCACGCACAAGGATTACTTGATTAAGGTTTACAAACAGTGAATCATGAGGAATTCAAGTCAGCTGACTTGATTGAGCAAATACTGTATCATCTCACTCTTGATCAAGGCATATCAAAGTGCGTTGTCGTAAATAACAGTCAGTACAAAAATGTCTGTGAACTCGCAGACCCGAGGTGAAATGGTTCTACATTGATTCGCAAATTTCTTGAAAGAGCAACAGATGAAATTTAACATTATATATGCTATTATCTCGCCCCTTAATGCTACATAAACGTTGATTTACTGTCCTTTTCTTCATGAAGTTTCTTGAAAGAAAGATCTCTTCAAGAATAATTTAATATTTGATTATCTCCGCACTTTTAATCGTCCTCCTTATGTCCAACAAGCAAGGTATGCATTATGTAACTTTCTTAACTGCAAATCAAACATATGAAACAAATAAATATCAAATAATTAGTAAATAATATAATTAATAAGTAAATAAGATAAACTTTTTTGTACATAATCTTATGTTTCTTTTTCCTTTAATTTTCATCTTTTCATTGACGTTGAAAATTTTTATAGGACTTGAAAGACTTATATGAACAAACATAACAATTATATTTAATAGTGCTGTGCACTAATAGATTGAAAATTGATTTCGGTATAATAACAAAACTATACAGAAGTGGAAAAGAAGGAAGAACCTTATTAGATATATGAGTCAAACCTAGGAAGAGCCTTATTAGATACATGAGTCAAATCTAGGAAGAGCCTTATTAGATACATGAGTCGATACTTAAAAGATTTATACTAGATTCTAGAATGATATTCATAGTTGTGAATTATTTGGGATCTTAGATTGAGAGCACAATTAATCATAGACTTGTGCTAATGAACTGTTTTGGCTATTTGAATCAATGCTTTGTATTGCACGAAAGAAGTGCATGTACAGACCGATAAACAATCATAGTGACTCTATTTAATTTATATTTTTTCTACTTATTTATCTAATTATTTGTCAAATGAATCGTCAGTCTATGAATGACCGGCCTAAGTTTCAACTCTCTATTCTCAAAAAGTTCGTCAAATGTCCGTTAAAATCGGAAACCAGCATATTTGACAGACCTGGAGATTACCTGAATGTATTGCATATCTTGACGTTTCACGTTCTCCATCCTGGCTTCTCAATGTAACATCTTGGCACCTGATTGACTCCGTGACATTCCGAATACTCATTTGTGACACTGACACTAATGTTCACGTGGTACGATTCAGTTGGAGGTTAGGTTAGGTTAAAATAACGCGTATACACTAACGCGATTTTGACGAGAGCACGATAAAATATTTTGGAAATGGCGGAATATTTTAATCACCCGAAGGTTGTGATAACAAGAAGACACACGCACGTCGCGTGTAAGCTTATCATTTACTTGCTAAAAGCTCGTAATATTTTTGAAAGCATTGAATGTTGTCACTTCTCGGTAGCTCCTTGACACGCTCGCCAATTGTTATTGTTCGCTCCAGCGTCGTGTATCGTTCATAAACGCGCGTCCTGCTTCATGTCTCCATCTGGCGAACGATACGAAATCCGCGGATCGGTAAGTCAGTTACAATTGCCAGCGGGCGAACGAGATATTTCGTACATATTTGGTCTGTTCTTTTTAGCTGCACTGCTGAACTAGTGCAATAAGTTAAAATGAGATGAATATACTTTTTCTCGCTCTAACTAATTGCACCAGTTCAGGGTCCCTATTCTTGAAATAGTTGCGTATACGTATTTTATTGCGCAGGTTTAACCATATAAAATAGCTGCGCAATGAAAATTACGTATACGCAAAAATTTCAAGAAAAGGGGCCCAGCAATGCAGCTAAAAAAAGAACAGAGCAATTAAAACGTGCGGCGTTCTCTTATCGGGACTGGCCAATCGTAGAACGACAATTTTGAACGTTTCAGCTGCACCCTCCTGTACTCTCCCAGAAATCTTGGTCTTTTTCTCTCTTTCTTATCAATTGGTGAACATTTACTTGCTTAATTGTTAAGCGCGGAGCACATTTCTACTTGATTATTTACGCGCAATACGTGCCTACTTCGCCTCGAGTGTTGCGAATGCAACGAAGTGCAGTTGAAAGGAGCGAGTCTCAAATGTAACGGCCATTAGGCGCGTTCAGTAGAAAAAGCGCTCAGTGAGCAATCGATTATTGGTTCTTACTATTAGATTACTAAATCTAGACCAATTACATAAATCTAGACGAATTGCTCAACTGTTGTGCAACTGTTGCGTTCGCTGAACGCACCCATTGTCTTTACGAAATGTTCGCTGTGAAGTCGTCGCACGCCCCGCGCAAAGTAGCCGGTCTCTCGTCGATGTCGTGCAATTAACGTGCGTTCCTCCGTTCGAACCGTGTCTACATGAATCTCAGTGTTAGCGTCAGTGCTTGTGTAGCCTCAGTCACGAGGAAGTATTCGGAATGTCACGACGGAATAGCTAGGAATCAGGATGCTAAGCAGGAAAGTCAGAACGGAGAACGCCAAGGGCGGAGGACGCCGAGACGCGGCCAGTGATGTACATCGTATATCTCAAGGTATATGAAGTCAGTTATACGATTTATTCTCAATTTCAATAAATATGACTGAGATAATCGAATATTAGATATTCCCAAACAGATCTTTGGTCTGTTCTTTTCAACTGCTCTGCTGAACTGATGCAATAAGTTAGAGTGAAAAAAGATATACTTGTCTCACTTTTACTTATTACACCAGTTCAACAGTGCAACTGAAAAGAACAGATCACTTTTCTGCTAATCCTCGACTGGACACAACAGTCATAAGTAAATACTTATACGGTAGCTAGATGGCGCCTTAAAACTTTTAAAATATAAGATCCCGGAGATTCTTCCGGAGTTGGCCGTCAAATACGACGGAATTAGCAGGGTCAGTGTAGAATCAAGTTTTCGGATTCGAAATTACGAGAGATTCGGTCGCTGCGCGAAATTATGTGGCAAAATTCAAATCTAACAAGTCTCTTTATCTGCGACAAAATGTGCTGCTTTAAATTGTGTGGGATAAAAGTTTCGAATTTATATTGCATATGAAATCAGTTCTCTAATATATTTATAAGCATTCTATAAGCGTACATCACATCAGAGGTATAATACACTGTGAAAAGAGGATCAGTCGAAGTATTTGAACAGAGCTAAATAAACTCAATTTCAGGGTTGCACATGGCGAATTAACTGCCCTAATTTTCTCAACAAAATCTTTTTGTGCTTTTTATTTCCTATTTGCGTAAAATAAACTCAAAATTTTGTTGGATGAGGTGATCATAATAAAATTCACCTTAATTCTTTATCACATTTATCATCTGCTTTAATTAACTTTCCAGTCAATCATGCGCATTGTGCAGTTAAATCAACCTTTTGGCAATTGAAAGAACATCTATATTATACATAAAAATTACGTTCCAATTACATTTCAAATAATCGAGCTAATTCGATTTTTATTCGATTTGTCTCAATCGCAACAAATTTGCTCAACCCTGATCTCACCTGATGCTTTTTTCTGTGTACAGCGAAGAACGTCGCGGCTATTACTGCCCTCCTAAGCTAAAAGGGCGTATCTTTATTCCTTCTAAGGAGAAAGATTAACGCATTTCACCTCTCTCTCTCTTTGCATAAATTTTAATTCGTTGAAGTCTTGCAAACATTCGCATCCGTCCTTTCCGCTTAGAATGCCATTATATTCTCTCTGATGTGAATCCGATGTATGGTCAGGGCCCATTCTTGAAATTTTTGCGTATACGTAACTTTCATTGTGCAACCATTTAATGATATAATTATACTTGCGCAAAGCAACTTATGTATACGCAAAAATTCAAGAATATGGGCCCAGATCCTTAACGATCGATTTGCATTTTTTTATTATCATACCGGAGGTGATTAAGATACGATGCATTCGTATACTTCAGTTACGTGAGAATTTATTGTGTAGTAACGACGATTTAGTTGTACATTTTTTCAACATAGATATACTAAGACCACAATGGCGTGTATATCTTTTTATAAAAATACAGTCAATATCTCGTAGTTCTCTCTCGCAATGAGATATCTTCACGGGCGTTTAGCACCTTCAATCATATGTCGGTTCTATTTGACGCCTATAATAATCACTTGTCATTGTCGTCGATCGTATTTTCATGTTCTTTACGTTTCCCGATTATTATTGACACGAGTAGAATTAAATGTGTACACAATAAGACAAAAGAAGAATTCGTCGAAACAACTCAAGTCGAGTTAAGCGAACTTATTTTCAGAGTTGTACACGGCGAACTAACTGTCCTTAATTATTTCAGCAGCATTCCCATGCTTTCCTAATCTCTCATTTTGTTTGAGACTCAAACTATCGTTCAATGAATGGTCACATTTGTCGTCTAAATTTATTTACCTTCCAAAGCAAAGTTAAAATCATTGATATCACGCAGTTAGATCAGTTTTTTGATTATTGAAGGAATGTTTCTATCATGCAAACAAACTATGTTTCCGTTTCGTTAGCTGTTTACTATTGAAATTGTATGATGAAAATTTCGATGTCAGATTGCTGAAATCTGACCCGATTTTCATTCGATTTGATGCGATTGTATTTTGTGTGGCTCTAAACTTGTGTAACTCTGAGACGTAGTTCTTTTTACTCAATTTTTTTTTCAATATAATAATTACGGTCAATGAATTGTACATATTGACTAAATTATATAAGATAAAAGTGTCATCGGGTTATATTTCAGCTGATCAAACGCAGTCTGTAGTTATGTATATGTTAAACAACATTACTTTTAGTCGGTTGTATATCAGTAGCGACGAGTAAAACTTGCTCGTGCAATGTGAAATCGCATATTCTAGCTCGTTTTAGTGGGGTAAAAGACCGTGAGGGTAATTCGCGGATTTTCATTTCAGGTTAAGGGATAATTAATACAAAGATCGAGCCCAAACGAGTAAATTTCACTCTTCGCTATCAGTCTAGACTTAAGCACAATATTAGAACGCCACTATTGGACGGTATTTGTCATTTCCCTCTATATTGAAATACACGATATTTCCGTAATGAAACTGTTGGATAAATGGTACAACACCTTTAGTCATCTCCCGAGTTGAAATTTTACTTTACATCAATCACCTGTATAAATTCGGTTCAACTTGAGGGAAATGAAATTTCTCGAATGAAAAATCTCGAGATATAATCAGAGAGACTATTGTTTTACGGCGCTGTAAATAATTATTGCCGTAAAATTTCGACTCAGATATCTCCTTATTCCCCGCAAGCTTGTCGGATATTATCCGTCAAAGTTAAGTATGATAAGTTATTTGACGCGCCTGTGTAAATGTAAAAAAGCTGCATTCGCGACGGCCCTGCATTTTTCGTCCTACCTTCCCGATCCAACAGTCGGCTTCTCCGTCGTGGCACTCCGGATAATCACTTGTGGCACTGACATTGTCATTGACACTCGCGCGGACACGATTATTCGATCAAAGAAACACGCGTTAATTAACGCGACGTCGAATATTTCAAGAGCCGACGACGAAATATTCATCCATACGCGACGGAAATTGTGTGTAACCAAACACTGACATACGACACGGGAGCGCCGGCTCGAAACAACATAACACTCGGTTACGGAAAAAATGCGTGACGTATGAGAGTATCAAAACAATGCGCACTTGATCGTACCGGCGGTCGCCAATCGGTGCTCTCCCCCCTCACCACCACTCAATGGGGCCGAGCGATAACGACAATCAAAACATTCCAGACCTTCAAGACGGCCAAACTTAGTCTCGTGTGTGTCGCGGATTTTCCCGAGTCTTTCCATTGTATTACGGGACGCCGAGAGAGACACGTGCACCGTGCCTATTACGTAGTCGGTTTATTATCATCCCTGCCTACTCTCTTAAAGTGAATAGTCACTGATATCAGTTATGAGTATAGCACTGAGCGCTTTCAGTGCTATACTTATAACTGAAATCAGTATATATTCACTGTTTTCAGCGATGTTTGACTGATTCATTTTAAGAGAGTAGTGATCAGAATATTTTATCGGCTCGCGCGATAATTTAATCCGACTCCGCTCGCGACGCGTTGTCAAACGCGTGTTTCGTTTCGCATTTTATCAAATCGTATTTTCGCGAGTGTCAGTGTCGCAACGAAGTAGCCAGAAGTCAGGATGCTGAGGATTCAAGAGGGAAGACGCTGGAACACGAGTAACGATACGTTCATGTACATTCAGGTAGGTGAAATCGTTTATTGCACAAGATGTTCCTGATTTTAATTGACGTCTGGCGAATTTGCCGAGAATAAGGAGACTCTCGAGCCGAAATTCAGGCTGGCATTTACATTCTGTCATTATTTCATTATCAAATTATATAGCTTGACGAATCTCTGATTGCTCATTTAAATTATACTTCGACTTATTTTATGCACTAAGAAATATTGATCGAAACACTCGAATAACAATCCGCGAATATGAATCTACAATTAATATGTTTTCAATCAACGATCATAAATAATTTGCATTATTAGAATTTAGTATAAATCTTGCAAACGTTGTTTTTGTGTGTGATAATGCTTCTTGGGCAACAAAGGTAGTCCGTTTTGAATTTGATATCGATTTGTTTTATTGCCGTTTCGCTTCGTTATATCCAATCCAAATTTGAACTTTTATGGATATACGTGACAGATAGGAAAAGAGACAGGAAGAACTATGCCGCACATGTTCGTTCTGGAGAGGTGAAGAGGGCACAATCAAGCGTCACGTATGCCGGGAGCGTTTCTCTCCCGTTATCGTGGCTTCGTTATTATCCCTTTGATGAAATAAGGCTCTATCCGCGCCGAAATCTACCCCACGTTCGTGTAGTTGCGGTTGCTTATCGAGTACACGCGGCTCTCCTCGGCTCTCCCTCTCACCATTGTGCCCGGGCTTTTTCCGAAACGGCGCGGGACACAATGCCGCCCTTACATCCTCGTCGAGTGTAAGTCGTCGCTCGCGAGCAATGCGCTCGCTCTCGTTGTCGCCGCGATGGTGGATCTGATTTCGGGGACGGGCGCCGAAAGGGGAGCGCGCGGGCGCTCCGTAATTCGCTATTAATCGTGACATGGAGAAAAATATCGAGCGCGGACGAGAGAAATCTCTGGTCATTTATCGATAGATCGGTGCAATTCATTTATTGTGGAGATATAAACGCGTGCGCGAACAGATGGGAACTTGATGGGTCGCGAGAGGATATGTTTCTCGTTGACATTCGACCCGCGAATTACGATGGTGCACGTAATAAGCGCGCGCTAGCGAAACGAGCGCGTGGTGAAGGAAGAGAAAGAGAGAAGAGACGGAGGAGCAGGATGAAGGAAGGAACTTCGGTATACGTAACTGGAGGCGGTCTGTTTGGTGGTTGAATCGCGGAGTAGAAGGCAGTGAGAGCCCTTATGCGCACATGGAAAAGAAGTCCAGGTGCGCCCTCACCTCGCACGATCGCGCACGACGGCACATTGAAGCTCTCTTTTGTCTCTCTCTCTCTCTCCCCCATTTTTTCCCTCCTCTCCCTTGCCGGTCCTCTCGGTCTCTCTCCCTCATCCTCCTTTCTTCGTTCTTCTCCTTGCTTCCTCTCTGCCCGCGTTCCCGTCTCATTTCATACGCGCTCACGGAATGCGCACGAAGCGCGCGCGCGCGCGTACCTACGCTTTACCAACTAACGTAAAAACGCGGCGCGCGTACTCGTACACGGATGCAGGCACCTAAAGCCGAAGAATAGGGACTGAAGTGCCGTTGTGCGAAATGGATGTAAATGCCAAGTAGCCAAGTGTGCGCCGCCTGGCTTTCCTCTACCTTTCCGTTTCGCGTTTCCCCTTTCTCTCTCTCTCTCTCTTTCTCCTTCCATCTCTCTTCCTCTTGCCGGGAACGCCGCTGTCGTTTAATAAGCGGGCATCGCTCGAGAATCGCTGTCCGTTAAGACGCGCGAGACCACGCGGAAAGATCAAGCAGCTGCCGACGAATTTTTCTCAGTACGCGCCGGCACGCTCTGCCTGTCGAGGCTCGCGACTAGCGTTGCTTCCTGGTGAAGCTCTTGAGAAGCGACCCGAATCTCTTTCCTCCTTCCTCTTAGAGGAATTCCTGTAAGGTGTAAAGTAAGAGGATAGCGATGAGGTCGAGAATGAAGGTACATGGAAAAAATCAGAAATAATGCGAATATGCCATCGTCTTTATTATTATACACAAAGTCGCTCTCTAGATCGAATGCTTAATTAGCGACTGACAAAGAGTCGCTGATCAAAAGTTCTCGAAGGAATATCACTATGATCACACTCGCAACGATCGAATACAGCGAGTTTCGCGGCAATAACAAGGTGATTCATGATTTCCTAAGAGACAAAGTGCAAAGTATAAAATACAAAAACTGTGCCGTTCTTTCCGACTGACATAGCTTCCGATGAATTGTGCGAATAAAATGTTGCATATCAAAGTCGCGGATTAATGATTCTCATGACTCATACTCCGACTAAACTTATTTCAGCATTAGTGACTACTCGGAATTACATGAAAACAATTGTCGAATTCGCACTGGTCGTCTGCTGGCGACAACAATACAAGAGCAACGGGTGCCCAAAATCGCAATACGCACTTTCTTTATTTAACTTTGATATCCTTACATTTTTTCGAACATCTGAATCTATCAGTCAGAGTCATCCCGAAGCTAATAATTTTCTCTTATACTCAATTATTTCCCGAGAAACTCGTATGTACAATTCGAGGAGGACGGTAACAATAACTTGTCTTTCCGACACTTTTTTCACGGTTATCCTTTTCTCACTTCACGTAGGGAGCAATGTATATTCGGTAAAATAAGAAAAAAATAGCGTTCGCAAAGGATTGTCGCACGCCGGACTCGATATTTGATATCGCCGGCGGCGTTAGCATGACCGCCAGCATGATTCGTTGAGTAAAGCGAGCGTCGTCTCGGAGGAGGGAGCCGGTGGGTGGGTGGTCGGTTTTTACGACGGGTCACGGAAAGGTGAGCGAGCCCCCCTCTCACCCTCCTTCTCTTCTTCTCCTCCACGGCGTCCCCGTCCTCCGTGAGCGCTCGACGCGCATCTCGTTACCGCGACGAGCCGGGGACGAGCTCAGATACACTACGATGACGCAGCACCGGCTCCTGGTTACCTCTGTCCATTGTTCTCCCCGCATTTCTTCTCAGCTCGTGCTCAAGTACTCGAGAGCTCGATCGCCTACCCACCCTCGAAGCCCGGATCCCTCCGCGCACTTTCGAATGTACCCTCGCGCGCTTTTCGTGCATAAATGTCGGGCTCCTATTCGCTTTCGCGCACGATTCAGCTATTTTAGCGCAGTCATTGCCGAGAGAATTCGTCGTTTAATAAGCGGCTCGAACGTTGGTCTTCCGTTGCTGCTTCCTCAGATACCTGAGTCGTTGCTTCGTAACAAATAGATATTCCAGGAGAAAAGTAACACACGTATGATTTCGTTTTACATTCCAGAAATGTATCGCAATGATTAACACGTTGGTTAGCGCCTTGCTTTCCGTTCATTGTCTTTAAAACTTAAATCATGAATCTTGAATTTACTAATTGTTTTATATCACCATTGCCCCTGTACAACCAATTCTCCGAATGCAATTCATTATACTTTGCACATATCTTAACGAAATTATGCCAATATTATTGCGCACCAACTGGCATAACAGATGAAGTTACATCATTTTAGAATTCATTATAAGAAATGCACAGAACTTTAGCATATTCTATTCATAGTATATATTAGTTGGCTAACGATTGGCCACTGTAGATTCAACATTGACCCAATGCTTTGTGCTACTCGGGTAACGCACAATATAATCAGATTAGATTAATAATATTTCTTAACCATACATATTTATTTTTGGAAGTAAAGCTGTCACAAATTATTTATTACTGTCACTTTGACGAATTATCCCTGCATCTTTGAATTATCAGTACCTCGATAATAAACTTAAAAAGTCCTTAACTGCATTGCATAGTAAGTATGTATTGTACACTGAGAGAAGAATTTAGTAAATATTATCAAAATTTGGTTACTATTACTAAATGGTAGACGTAAATATAGCGGGCCAAAGCTATGGCAATACTTATTAATTTAGTTCTGTAAAATAAATTATTTATTTGACAGAAGTAAAATTTATTTGCTTCCAGAATATATTTGGTAAATAAAACTTATTGAATAGTTGAGCAAAATAAGCGATTTTGTAGTAGTTACAAAATTTTTGGTAGGTTCAACCAACCATCTGTAATAATAGATATTGAAACGATGTAATAGCTGCAAATGAATGAATTTTTCGTTGTGCTGCAACAAAACATACTTATACTCGTAACAAAATAGAACTCGTACCTACTGAATTTTTTATTATATGGGATATAACGATTTCATAACAATTATCAAATATCTGTTCATAACTGTAATATATTTCATATTAAATATTTAACATTAAGTAACTATTACTAAATTATTTAATTGATGTTACTGTGAATGCAATTACGTCATACTCCCGATCTATTAAATATTTGGTAATTATTATCATATTTAGTATTAGTTACTAAGGATTCAATGAATTTCTGTAACTAAATGCAGTTTGTTATAGTTACCAGTCTTTTCTCTCAGTGTATGCTGCGTATGTGTACATACATAATGCGGTACAAAAGGGTGTAACTTTATGTGTTAAAGTTATTACGTCTGTGTATCTGGAAGATCTCAGAGAGGAACGTGACGATCGGAATGTCACATCGAAATAGAGCGACGCGAAAGATATAAAGAAAGAGTCGGAGAGGAACAAGAGCAGCACTATCGTTAGCCATCGTTCTTGCCGCAACTTTCTATCTAAATAATCGATTCGATCAATAGAGAAGAGGGTGCGAGTCCGACGCTGACGTTGCCACCGCGACGCAGGGCGTCGACTGACTCCCATCGGCGGCGGCCCCCCCGCGACGTTCCCGCGCGGGGCACCCGCCTGTCGATAATATCCCGCACCAGTTACAGACAGGGCCTCACCTGCAGTCCGCTTTAACCCGCGGTTGACCCCCCGTGCTACCGACTCGGGGCCCCCCTGAACGCGCCGCGGCGCGTCGACTCCTTGACTCCCGGACTGCGGACTCCGGGTCCAGTCTCGCGGAAATAACGACACTCTCTCTTTCACGGAAAACGCCTCCGAATACCTTCGCTACTCGTCTTCATCGTAGGGTGTGCGGGCCCGGGGCGACGTCACCCCTGGTGGGCCGCCGGGCTCTCTCCGTGTGTGGGAACCGCTCTCGCGATATTCCCCCGCGCCGTTTCGTCGAGTGGCTCTCGCCGTTTCTCCGTTGGTTGGGTCCGATTGCCGGTAGGCACGTTGGTAGGTAGGTTGGTTGGTTGGCGCGGAGGTATACACGACGACGTATGCGCTCGAGCACAGAGAGCACAGAGATGAGGAGAGGAGAGGAGAGGAGAGGAGAAAGCGAGAGCGTTGCGTTGCGAGAGCATAATTTGACAAAAGCCACGAGTGCGCAGCACGCTTCTGTGCCAGCCGCTCGATAAACAATGTGCCATCGTGTACGCGCCAACGGAGCGACGAGTACCGGCGAGCACAATGCCATCTTATGACATTTTTCGTGCCAACCGTCGTCAACGTCGCGCTTAATCGCTCGTTAGACGCGACCAGCTTTTTGTGCCCTCGCAACTGTTTTCCCGGCTGCCGTTGGCTGGCCGGCTGGCCGTCTGGCTGACTATTGGTCTCTCTTCGCGTCGCTCCTCGCTCGCCCTCGATGGAGATGCCGATCTCGCGATTCGCAAAGTGATACAACGTGTGCCTTAACTATTTATTAGATCATTGTTGCTGGGTCAACTTAGATCAGTGGTCGGAATTGTACAATCGAGATGATTTTCGAGGGTTACATCTGCTTACTTCTCCTTGCGGTTCCGACCGACGGGCCATCGTTCGACTGACAATCAGTGACAATCAGACCGGCGCTCAGTCTCAGGACCGTTGACACCAGAAGGTGTGAAGCACTATGTTCCGATAAGAACTTTTCAGTTATTAGGAAACGCTTCACAGATCTTCTGATGTCAACGGCCCTGAGATTGTAGCCCGTTAGAAGCGGCAAGGGAAACTAAGTAAGTGTAGTCCTCGACTATACAAGTGATTCTGACTAGCTTAGATTACTTTCGCTCCTTCGTGGTCGCGAGTGGTAACCCGCGAGCTTTCGACATCGTCTCAATTATTAGTGGTGATCGCGGCGAGCTTACACAAACGTCTGGAATGTCCCCTTTTTTTGCTTTCGATCGGGCGGCGAGATTCTCTCACGAGTCGTTCTCAGGACGGACGTTCCGGATACCGCCGCGGAGGTCGTTGTATTTTTGGCAAACACGTCGCGTCGACGCGATCTCGATTCAATCCGAGCGACCACTCGTCCCGCTCGTGGCGGCCGGGAAGAGTCTCGGTCAGTAGGTGGAATCATTCCAACGATTTAGCCTCCTCGCCGGGGCTCTTCGCCACCTACGCGGAGCTGGCTCTTTTCTGGGGCGTAACCATGGGGGCGTGCACCGACAGCACCAGGGTGAAATCCACCATAGGCGGGGGCGACTTCCCACCAACGCGCTCTCCGCTTGCCGCGATCTCGCGCAGCCCGAGGTAGACGGGCGCGTATTCGATCGCGAGCATGCGGACATTAACGCTCTCTCCCCCGGCCACGGGAAGACGGGGCGCCCTCCGCTGTTCCCGGGGCTGCTCCGATAAAGTGCGGCTAATGCCTTCGTTTTTCCTTGGGATCGCACGTCGCACAGTTCGTCATCATCGCGTAGGAGGATGTGTGCGGCTGATCGCTCGGCTGAGCGTGCGGCCGCCACTTTTTCCCGCTCGAGTCGAGTCAGCCGGCCGGTCCTCGTCGTGATTTTGTCGCCAGGAAGCGCGCCGTTGGCCATTTCGATCGCGCCGGCTGACGTTCGTTTAAAGAGGACGCGCGGAGGGAACCCCGCGGAATTTTGTCCAATCCGTTCTGCCGTACCGCGACGAGGTGCACGAAACGCCGATCTCGATCGTGTGATTGATTGACTGACTGACTCGCTGGCTCGTGTGCTGATGTTCGTGAGAAAACCCCGAGAATATCGGCGCGCCGAGATCGTCGCGTCGATATACGCCGAATGATAATCGCAACTGTGGATCGCACTTCGCGATCGAACGTATGAGAATCCCGCCGCGGTTTTGTCACGCTTGTCCGTATGAATCCCGCATTTTTGCGCTCTTCGCGGTTGATAGCAGTGATGGGAATCGCGAGCGAGGAGCGCGAGCTTCGTGGATTGGAAATCGATAGTTTGTTTTTTCTGCACGTAAGATGAAAAATTATAACTCTCCGAATAATCAACTCTCTTCGTCGTTCCAGCGATCAAATAGTACATTGTGGTCGATTTTCGTGAGGTAAATCATTGCAGAGACTTTTCGTTGGGAATCGAAAGGGTGAATTGTCATTGGGATTTTCACTCGGTCGATCTGTTCGAGATTACTTTCGAGCAAAGAGATCCGGGATATAACTTCGGAATATAACGCGAAATTTATGGAGCCGGATATCACACGCGGACTGATTTGCGTAGACGGATAGAAACGCAGCGCGACGGCGACACAAAGCATTCCAGCCGGGATAACCCAACTGGATAACGGGTCCAGATATTGCTACTCGACTCCCTCGTGCCGCGGGTAATTGCTATGCTAGGATGCCTTTGCCATGGAGGACGCGGGAATTCGCGATATTCGCTCTCGCGTGCAGCTATCTGTACGGCTGTATGGTATAGCGTTTCCGTCGACAAGACGACGACGAGAAGCTCTGCCTTTGATGGCGTCGTTTCGCGAAGAACTCGCGGCGAACCACGCCAAGACGTGTCATACGAACGCAGCTTTGTAACATGAGAATTCATGCGTTACCCGCATATTATCCATGAAACACGATAGAATACAATTTAAGCGCACATACTGGAGAAAGAAAATCATTAATCACACCGTAAATTACAATCATTTTTGGCGCAAATTAAATTCCTTGTTGCTCCAACAAAAAAGTAGCAGCAATATAATTGCTGTTACGACAATAATTTCATTGCTATTGCCATAACATCACAGTAACATTCTCTTGCTGAAAAGATAGATTTCCTGGCTGCAGTCACAATTAGAAATACCAAATATTTCCTTCTCAGTATATTTACTCGAGAGAGAAGAGCGGCGTACGTAAGTAAAGCGCCCATTCAAATCGAAATAATGGAATATTTAGTCGACCTGACGAAAAGCAAACGCGAATATCCATTTGATGTGCGAAAATCGAACGCGAACGGGGATTTTTTCTCGCGTTACAACTTCAACAGCGTCCGTGCCATCGACCGACCCATCTCGAGTGATTCGTTGTTGTTACTCCCCCGAAAGTGAGGAGGAATATTTTTGCGGTAATTAATAAGCCCTTTATGCGATAGGGACGACGACTCTTTGCCTCCCTATCGGAGCCCTACAATAACAGTTTGACAGGAATCTAATTGAGTCCCGCGTCGCGGCGCAGGGGTGGCTTCCGATATAATCTACGATCCCATGAATTACGAGTACCCGCGGACGTCGCCCGCTCCTTCTCCTACGCAAACAAGGCAACCCTTTGCGTCGGACGAGGCGAGGGAAGAGGCAGCGACGGCGGTAGTAGCAGCAGCATCCGACGGCATTAGCATCCTCGGCGAGAGGACGTGAGCCGCCGCTGCCGCTGCCGCTCTTACGAAGCGTCTTAGATCGAGACAACCCCATGATTTCGTCTCTTCGGTATTCATGAACGGGGAACGACAACGGGGTGGCGTCGTGCGCCGCTTCCTTTTCCTTCATGAATTTACAATCGACAGAACGAATCTCGTGAGAAGCGCCTCGCGTCTTCGCTTTGCCCGCGCGAAGAAGCGAAGAAGCGTGGCTCCGTATGCGTTATGGGCGAAGGTACTGTATCTTCCGTTTCTTGATTGTTGATTCTATTGGCGATGTGACATAATACGCGGAATAAATTGTATATCGAAGGTTTTGTTTGGAAAAAACCGAATTAGGAGAAATACAAGGCCGGTAAGAGCCTTGAAGAGTGCGCTGGATATGTTAGTGCGAATAATTAAATTATGAAATTATGTGGTAACACTGACTGTACACTGAGGGAAAAATTACCTTAAAATTAACAAATATTTCTTTGATGGGTGCCATTAACATATTTACTTAAATCTAGTTCTCTTTATTTAAATTAAGTATTGTTTACCTGATTTAAGTAAATAATATTTGGTTTAAATAAAGAAAATTTAGATTTAAATAAATATGTTAATGGCACCCATCAAAGAAATATTTACTTAAATCTAGTTCTCTTTATTTAAATTAAGTATTGTTTACCTGATTTAAGTAAATAATATTTGGTTTAAATAAAGAAAATTTAGATTTAAATAAATATGTTAATGGCACTCATCAAAGAAATAATTGTTGATTTTAAGGTAATTTATCCCTCAGTGTATAAAAACGTAGCAAATACGATAAACACGGATTAATACGTACTGCTCGCTCATAAAAGAATTTAAAGGCGAGCTCTTCGGCTTCGAGTCGTAACACGGCTCGATGCGACGCGACGCGCCTCGTGCCGAGATAAACGCTCGCTCGAGTGTGAAGCGGCGCTCCGAATTTCAGAAACGCGCAAGAAGTGCACAGTAAATAATCCCGTTGAACGCATTTACAATACGTTGAACGGGGTTTTCACCGCGCCCATCTCTCTCTTTGCATCCACCTCACGGTGGTCGATCCGTGAGACCGTCCAGTTGGAAACGAACCGCATCGTCCCCGGCATATAATCGCATCAAACGGCAACAAATCTGCGCCACCGGAGTACAAGGGCGCGAACCGCGGACCGGGGAACCGAGGGGGATCAACCGCGCGGGGGAGGAGGAGGGGTAGAGGGGAGTTCGGTGGTAGTAGGCAGTGCCACGTGCTGCTGTCACCAGCACAGATTATATTATATAGGAATGGCAGCGAATAGGTGTAGATATAAGCACCAGAGCGGCAGTTAATAAATATGATAATGGCGGGTAGAATGAGAGAAAGAGAGAGGGGTACGTGGGGTGCGATATGGGAGATACCACTGTATAAGAGTGACCACCAGAAGCGGAGACCTGTCATCGTCAGGACCTCTCGTATGTCACGTGGACACGTATACGCATACGTGCACAGATACGTACCGCGCGCGCATCCCCCCTCCCTCTCTCTCTCTCTCTCCTGTCCTCTCCCACACATTACGCGCGCGCCCACGCACCTACACCGCACACGTGTGTAGATGCAGCAAGGGCATAGCAACACGCGCGGTTGAGAGTGTTCCTAGCTCGATTCGTCCCACGTGAGGCTAGCCCGAACCGGTGCGATCGAATGCAATCGGTAGGACCGGGATTTGATCGTGAATCTTTTTCCCACGGACAAGCTTGTGAAAAATGAAAAATTTAATCTTGAAAATACATCGAGAGATGTTCATTTTTCACGACGTCTACGTAGGTGGTATAAATTCACGATCGCCTCCAAGTGCTGCAAAATTATTCGCTTCTCATGATTTCATACCGAGGAGAAAATTACACGATAATTACACGATTGATAAATAAGATCGAGTTCACGTGAGGAAATATTCATGATTCATGATGCCCCGGTTTCAACGGTAAAGCGATCGATTAGGCTCTGCTCATGAGTGCCGTCCTCCTTCGCGATTACCTACGCGTCTACTAAACTCGCTCCGTGTTTAGGCCGGGCCCCTCAGCCGTGTCTCGCGACCCTTCCCGTAATTTGCGCGCTAATCCGCCGCGTTTCTGGCGCGTTTCGGATTTCCGAGCGTAAACGTCCGCGTTACGCGCGGGAGTACCTACGCTCGGGCGGCCGTGCGTATCCGCAATGCGCCGCGCCGTAGCAATTAGTCACGGTGCATTTAATAAATCGCCAGCTCCCGCTTAACCCCGGGGAGAGTTAAGTCGCGTCTTTCTCCCCTTCGGAAAATATCCAATAACGACCGACTGACTCGGCTCGTCGTCGGCTTCGCGCGCGTGTACCTGCCGCTCCGCGTGCCCGTCCGTCGGTGAGAGAGAGAGAGAGAGAGAGAAAGAGAGAGAGAGAGAGAGAGTGAGTGAGAGAGAAATAGACAAAGAGAGAGAGAAAGATCGGCTTACCTTAATAATCGTAGGTACACGGCGCGCTCCAAGGGGGTTACGACATTACGGGGCCAACGTTCTGCGTCGTCGCCTCATCACCAGGACGCAGGGGCTCCGCTCGCCCCTTTCTCAGGGCAAGGGTGTTACCATGGCGTCTGACGGCCGGACGAGAGCCGGCGTTCTCAGGCCGAGAGCGATTGAAAATCGCGAGAGATGTAATGAAACATTCTTAGCGCGACGAGGGCTCGTATTTTCATTGCTGAATGCCGCTCTTCTCGCACTCGCGCGACTGAATAAGAGTGAACCTTGACCCAGCATCGAACTGACACGAGCGCGTGTATGTACGCGTTTTTATGCGACTGCGCCTCCGGAGGACGCGTAGATGGCTTTCCGTTTCTGCTATTCGCTGAACGTACTACCGAGACAAGTCGCCGAGAATGTAACATAGATCCCGATCGGAATGTTCAAATTTGACTCGGAATTAGTTATCCCCCTACAACAGCAATCAGGAGTGCCATTTTCACCCCGACGGGGTGGTTTTTTACTTGAAATTGAAGAACATTATGAAAACTAGTGCATTTTCTAACGGTATTTTTTTAATTTCGTAAAACCAAAATGGTTTTATAAAATCAAATGAAATCTTGTTTTTCAACTGTTGAATTTCAAAAGAGAGTAAAAAAATATTCAAAATACTTGGAAGCACTTGAAAATATTTTGAAACATGAGAAGCGCTGTGTTTCACATATACTCCGTTCGATTTTAATGTGAAATAAAAACGGGGAAAAATCTTTGGGGGAACGTTGGCGAGAGCAAATATGAGATTCGTCTGGTTTTTCCACTTGGAAAATTACGTGAATTTATAACATTGCAATTCTAACCCGAGTTACGGCATAGATCTTCTGATCATAGTTGACAATCCGAGTCGAAATTTTAGCCCTATATTCAACCTTGAATTCTACAACGCAGCAGGAGCATTAAGTTAACAAAGTAGATTTAATTCTAATGATACAATTTACTCTCACTTTGACTCTGATGATGTTCAAAATTTCTGTTTTCACTTTCTTTAGCGACAAAATAAGTGTTGAATGGAATGTAGTGAGGCTGGAAGTGATTAGAATTTCGACTCGGAAAATTTGCCAAAGAATCAAACGGAATCCCAATTGAAGATCCCGAGGAACTTTTTATGCAGAGACAGCCGCGATTTCACGCGGCGATTTTCCTGAACGGTTTCTCCCGGGGTGAAACAGGGAGGAAGAGAAATGAATGATCATATACGCAGCGTGCGTAGACACGGGCTTCATTGGTGTGTTCGCATAAGTGTATCGTTTTATTAATATTTCTCTTATTATTTACAAAACTCTTGATAATAATCTCTAGCTGATCTCGCTCACCATGACATACTACTCGATATCGTCAATCCTATACTTTGCGTTTTTACTTCTTCCTCCGCTTCTGCGTGATCGTTATATGGTATGTCGGATAATGCTCGTCCTCTAAGTCGTTTATGTATAATGAACGTCGCGTCTCGCGCGATTGAAAAATTTCGTTGTCGTCATGCGCGCGCGACGCGTCCCCATTTCTCATCACTTCGCGGCGCGAAACGCGCGCGCGCGATCGTCACTCACCACACACAACAAACGTACGTACATACGTGTATTTACAATGTATAAGTGTCATTTACAATTGAACGTGCGGAATTCTAAACTTTACACTCGCCTCGAGATCCTCTCGCTCGCAAACGCGAACGCGCGTAGTGTCTCGAAAAAGAAAAGAAAAATAATAATAGAATGACTCGATTTGTTCCTCGCATCCTACCTTCCTTCCTATCTTCCTTCCTTCTCACTGTTATGTACGCTTCGTTCCTTCCCAACGAGAAAGGAGACCGTCCAGCCGCTTCTCGCGAACGCCATTGCTCGCGAATGAAATCGTGTCACGATACTGTACAGGTGAAACGTATCATCGTTTCGGCGGGCCGCGCGACTAATTTTCGTGCTTCAACGCGGAAATTATTTGACTTCTCTCTGGCTGAGGGAACGGAATCTTTTTGCGATAAAGCGCCGCTTGAAACAACACTTCGCCTTAGTACGGGACTAGAATTTTCTTGATTCGAAAGCGACGAAAATTTCAGTTGGCCGTGTGATCCGCTTTTAGAGGCAATCAGGGAAGACGCACTGTTCTAGCGAAAAGCGGAGTTCGTCTGGTCTCGATACATTACGCGAATCGTGTAACGCGGACGATGAGATGACCCGTTGGATTCGCGCGGGAATTTTCGTTGAAGTGAAAAATTGTCGCGTCGCCGGCGAGACTTGGTGCCGAATCGATGATGAAAGTGCCGTGTCGCGCGGATGAAATAATGCGCGTTGACATGACAATATATCGCATTTGTGTATGACAATGCTGCAAAATTCCACGCGTAAACGCGGAACGCGTCGGGATTTGTCCGTCGGATGCTCGACGAGAGAGAGCGCGGGCGCATTGTCTGGGAGCGACTTTCCGCGCGACAATGTCGCTCTCGCGAGTGAGCGTGTCTCGGATATCGCGTCCGATGAAATCGAGTCACAATCACGCGCATGGCGCGGTGTACTATTTCGTAATTCGAATCGACGGGTTTCAATCCATCGAGTGGGCGCGCGGGGACCGGTAATTCGCGAGCGAACAATCCGTTTCGCCGTGCCATTGTATGTAGCCATGCGTGTTTTGTTTCCGATCAGGCTCGAGCGCTTTACAATGTCGTCGTTTGTTTCGCGCGACGAACGCGCCCGCCCCCGGAAAATCGCCATTCGAATCCGAATAGGCCGGTACCGATTTGGAACGGAAAGGAAAATCGCGTTTCTCTTGTTTCTCTTTCTGTCCCGCGCGAAACATTTTTCGCGACGCATCCTCACAGCGATTTACAATTATTGCTCATTCAATAGAGAGAGGAAGAGAGGAGTGCAGGAGGTGAAAAAGAGCAAAAGAGAGTAATGTCTATTTCTACCAACTGAGCTGAAACTTTCCTCAGACAAAGACTTAAGCTCAGATTGAGGTTTAACCGTTTCAGTGCTATGCCCGGGAAAAAAGTTCCGTGAGATATCAAATTCCTTTTGAGTTACTTAAACTGAATTTTCTTACTTCTAGCGAATGCAAATTAGATATATTTTGCATTCAATTTTATAAAATTCTTCTAAGAAAGTAGCAATAAAGAGAAAAAATCTAGATATGCTTAATCAAAAAAGAAATACTCTCTTTCTTTCTCTCTCTCTCTCTCTCTCTCTGCCTTAAGTGGTTTGTTCTTTTCAGCTGCACTGCTACACTGGTGCACTAAACTAAAGTGAAATAAAATATATTTGTCTCACTCTAACTTATTGCATTGCAATAAGTTATTGCATTGCAATAAGTTATTGCAACAGTGCAGCTAAAAAGAATAGACCTAAGAAAAAAATCGTGCAGTATTTTAAATCATCACTGAAGAGGTTCATTGGACGTTGGTAGAAACGGGCATAATAGAGGTATAGGGTAAAGGAAGGAGGGAGAGAAAGAAGTCGCGGGTTCAATTATTTCGAATATTTACTGTGACATTTGAACGGTAAGCTGTGACTTCTCGGGAGAGAAGGGAAAGATAACGGTATCTGAAGCGACCACCAGTGCAGCTGGTGTTACTGTTCGGAAAATGTAACGTTTCGCGTCTACTACGGTTGCGTTTGCCGCATCCGCGGTGCGCCGGGCTCCGGTGCGGTAACGGGAAAATCGATTCGAGTGTGTCGACGAGAAGTGTCCCCGGATTGGTCACTCCGGCGAGAACGTACCGATTCGCGGTCGGTTCGCGCCGGCTGACTCCATACGAATCCGCGTCGCGTCGCGAGCGGCATCGTCGAGCTGCGTGCGCTACGGATACGCCTCAACGTTGACCCAAAAGGATTTTTCCCGTCCGTCTCTGCTCAGGAGAGACACGGCTCGCACCGAGCGAGTTCGTCTTCCATGTACACGTTAAAACATACACTGTGGGAAGTTGAAGGCTTTCCCTCCCGCCCGCTCTCGCCCGGCGAATCACTCGCGGATCGATCTGTGCGGACATTATAAAGTGGCGGTTACCCCGGTAGCATACGACAACGGATTCGAATGTCCTCGTCGTAACATCACCCACGACCGGTTCACCATCGATCACGAGCGCGTGCTCACTGATTTATGGATGCGAGTGAACGATCGCATCGAGACGGCCCCCTACAATCATCGAGCATACGTACTCATCATCGATCGTCGATTGTCGTAACATCACGTCCTTAGTCGTCGTTCAAGTGTCACCGGTGACACGCACGTGTATCATTCGTGCGAATACGCGCGGGCAACAACCGGATCACCGTGTGTCCGATAATCGCGAGCACAATAACCGGAGCGCTTATGGGCGGCCTCTTCGTTATGGACAGAGAAAGGGGTAAAAAGAGAGAAAGAGAGAGAAAGAGAAAAAGAGAATACGATCGCTCACGCGATTGCAAACGCGGTCTATCAACACCACGAAGGTCGCATCTCAACGTTCAGCTACGGATAGACAAGAAATCCACAAGTCCATGGATCTTATCCGTTATATCTGTTTCTCTTTTTCTCTCTCTCTCTCTCTCCCTGCTCGGTGAACTACCCTCGGCGAAGAAGACGGAGGTGTCAGGTTCATCCTGTGTCGTCGTCGACTCGACGACAATCAGCCGCGTTCTTCCTCCCTCTCTCTCTCTCTCTCTCTCTCTCTCTCTCTCTCCCTCCCCCC
>NW_022639491.1:274649-282760 GCF_010583005.1 Odontomachus brunneus | reverse complement strand
CCCCCCCTCTGTCTTCCTCTCTTTCTCTCTGTGGTCCCTCCTAAGGACTGTCGTCGGGAATGGCGTACCAGGCAGCTGGATCCGCGGCGAGGGCCCATGGGCCTGCGACGGAGGGATTGGCGTAGGCCGCGGCCCCCGCCGCGGATGGCGCGCACTACCAAGCTCGACCCTGCAACGGCAGGTACGCGCTGCACTGCGGCTGCTGCTGCTGCTGCATACCCTGCTGTGCGCCGGCCCGCGTGTACGAGCAGTGCTGCAGGCTCTGGCTCGAGCTCATCACATGGCTGACGCCCACGACCGAGTGATGGGACACGACGGAGGAGGTGGCCGCGTGATGGCTGCCGTGGGGACTCGAGGCCGCCGTCATGTGCGGCGCCGGGCTCGCCAAGGCCGCGCTGGGCCCGCCGCGGCTACCCTCGTTTCCGCCGCCGCCGCCGCCGCTGCCACACGGTTTCCCGTCCTTCACCAGCACCGGCACCGCCACCCGCCGCGGCGAACTCGCGCTCTGAAACAAGGGAGAGACCAGCCGCTCGTCATCATCGATTCTCGTCATCGTCGCTTGTGTCGGTGTACATGCACGCGCGTGTATATGTATGTGCCGCTCGAGGAGCGGCGATTCATCACCGGCGAGTTAAATCACCGATCGAGTTGCATAATAATGGAGAGGCCGCAGCCGCGTTAATTCATCCTTCGAACTCTGGGCGAAACGTGTTTTTCAGCGAGCTTGTCTCGCTCATAAATTCCCTCGCAAAACTGAATTTCACGGTATTACAATGTCGTTGCCGGCGCGCGAGACATCGAGAGAACTCGCATCGCGCGAGTTTTCAATATAATACGATATAAATATAAACGCGGTCCTCCCTTTCCCCCGAGGCTTTTTTCTCTGTCCTTTTCTTTTTAATGAGTAAACACTCGCGCGCGTGGCTACCGATCGTCTCTCGTGGAATATTGAAACGTCACTGTTTGCCGAAGCTCCTTGGAACGAGTGTACGCATTTTAAGTGCGCACTCCGGTACGCATACATGTACATACCGCGCAATCTCCTCTCCCGGCTTGGTGGACGCTGCGAGAACAAACGCGAGGATACGTGGGCCGGCAAGGACCGAGCGTTCCTGTGTTCCGAGCAAACACGCGGAGCGCGGTAGGCCCGGTAAGGCACTTAACCCGCGCGATATCCCGCGATCGGCGCTCACCAGGACGGACGGAACGCGTAGAACGCGCGCGGTGGATTCTCGTTACGAATAAACAGCACCGGCTACCGTGAGCCACGCTTCGAATATAGCTTCACGGACGGAGTAGAAAATGTTTACGTGAGATCTGTGAGAATAAAAGTAGATACCCGTCCAGGAGTTCATCCTCGTCCATAGGAACATCGACGTCGATGTTCCAAGGGAGGAAACGCACTCCTGCCGCAGTGGATTTCGTTTAATTAAGATTCTCTGAAAAATGACATTATTTATGAAACGATTCATCGGATCGTTTATGCAGGAGAAAGCATTCTTGGAAAAAGAGATCGAGAACGCTGGTCTCAAGTTAGCTTAAACGTAGGTCACGTGAGCCACGCGTTTATTTGACAGCGGAGTCGCAACATGTTCCTTTTGGATATTTCTGTTCCATGCGCTCTTGAAAAATCTTCTGAAAAGAATACAATTTATGAGAAAAGCACTCACGTTTTGAGAAAAACATTCAATGAAAAAAATACTCTCATTTTGAGAAGAACTTTGAATGAACATTTTACATTGAAAAGTATTCAGCCTGATCTGCAATGTGTTCTTTGCTTCCTGTTTCTTGTTTTCTGTCTTTTTTTAGTTTAAGGTTTAAGGCTTGAGTCGGAAAGAGATAAAGAAAAAGTAACAGGAAGCAAATAACACATTATAGATCAAGCTTTCATGTCGTGAAAGGAACATTTTGCGACCAATTCTTCCATAATAAATGCACGGCCAACATGATCCATGGACCAACTTGACGAGGCCTTTCCCACGCGTGTGGGAGACTCGTGTGAAATATCAAACAAAATGGAAAAGACCAAAACGGCGTTCCTGCGCGTGATTATCAGACGCTCGCTCGTGGAAATTGAGAATTGTGGAGATTCTTTAGAGAAAGAGAAGATCGCGTCCTCTCTTCTCGCGCAGGGCCCGTGGGCGTAAGGACAGCCCTGTTCTGTTCGCCAACGTGGACCCCGCGGACCCCACTGCATACCAAACAGAAGCCGAAGCAAGCAGGCCGAGTACCTGCCAGGACGACCACTCAGCTGTATCAACATTCGGTACACGACATTCCTCTTCGATCTCCTCGCCGGGTGGGAGGAGATTTAATAATACGATCGCGCTGAAAAATAACGTCGTGCACAGCTCGCGCGACGATCGCGGTTTCTAGCCGGAGATCGGTGTCGCCGACTGCGGCACGACGCGACTCCTTTGATTTTCCCTTATTCCATTGTCACGTCACTTCATCGTCCGGTGGACGACTCGTGAATCAACTGAAAAAATCGTCGGTTCGCTTACACAATTTTCAATTACGATCTCGCCGTCATCGGAAAAAACTTCGAGAGAGAAAGCGGTCGATCACTCGCCGCAAATAATAGCAATTTTCGACGTCTTTTTGTTGTTCTAAGGAAAAAACGATGACGACAATATATGAAGTTATCGTCAATAATGTTACAGCAGTACTTATCAGATCGGTTGGTTTGTAATTGTTTCTATTTCACTACGCAATTAGAATCGCAAATTTAAAACATTTTTCCTCTTGAAATATAATTATTTCGTCCTGCCTTTTTCCGGACATCGATAACGGGGATTGTATTTCTTTCACTTCCGGTGCGCGCTCGCATATCATCGCTCCCGAAATTCTAGCTGGCAAGAACTCTTTACATCGCCTCTATATTGATGCAGCTCGCTAAACGAGATTTATATCAACTGTTTTTTTTTTTTTCATTTTTCCTCTTTTTTCATTCGCTTGTTTGCGCGATGGAAAAATTGCCGCGATAAATACGCGCGTAGAGTGAGAGAGAGAGAGAGAGAGAGAGAAAAAAAGAAAATAAATAATAAACGAGAGAGGAGGGAGAGAGGCATATACAAGCCGACCAATGGAACGCGACGGAAAGCTTTATGCGGGGCAATGAATTTTTTCTCGCGAGCGCGCGCGAATAGATACCTTTATGCAAATCCGCACAGTGTCGAGTGCCCGGGGAGGTATACGACCGATTTGATTCGAGTGGCCGGTACGAACTTACGTGCGCGTTGCCGTTTGCGAGAGCATAAGTGCAGGGCATGCCGTGCACTTCAAGCTGACAAAGTGACGATTACGCTAAACGCATGACGGTCCGTGCGCGCGTCACGCGTCACGCCACTTTAGCCACTTTAACGCGCGTTAAACGATTTCCGGCCAAAATGCCTGTATGCCGGGATTCGCATAGTACGCCTTCGCGAGAAGGCCGGGCCCGATTCGGCCCGTCACGCGACGCACGCCGGTTTATACCTGATTTACACCGGCGCGCACATGGAACAAATGAAAATAGTAATATCAACTCAAGATTTATCGTTCCGCTGAATGAACTCTCGTAAGAAGTTGGAATATTCAGAGGAGAGTACAGAGTCGTCGTTAGACGTCTAAGGAAGAGAAGGAAAACTGCCGAGTCGCGATGTTCGCTTTATTTTGTTAAAATGATCACTCCTCTGACATTAGATAATCTCGTTTTCTATATTCAATTTGGCAAACTTTAGTTTCAACAGCCAGTGAAACTAATACTTGAGTCATCGAAACAATATATGATATATTGGTTTCAATGGCATTGTGCTGTTGAATCAAGAAGATTTACTCCAATTACGGCGATGTTAGCAATCTCTACTGAAACAACAGCATTTTTTTCCATTTTTTGTATAATAAATTTCACTATGAAATTCTCTTCGTGTAGAGAGTTTTTCGACGCTATCCGTGCGAATGTAATTTTTGGCTTTCTCCTTCTCTGTTTACAGAAAATGCGTGCCCTTAGGCCCAGTTCCACAACCTCCGTTTAACTTGAACTACCGGTTAAGTCTCAACAGTGATTGGCTAATTCTGATTAACTCTTCTTAACGCTAAATGCGATTGGTCAAGTCCAATGGAATAACCGGTCAGTTAAGTTAACTAGAGGTTGTGGAACTGGCCCTTAGTAAGGTAGTCTGCTCACCGCGATCTCCAACATCCGATCCAAGACAACAGAGTTGTCTTTCTCTCCTTAAACTCCGGCGAATTTTGACGGCCGACGGTATGTTGAGCATGTTCACACTTTAATTTGTTTATTCTTATTTATCGATGCGGGAAATATTTTCTGTCAGATATTCTCGAAAAAAACTTTCTTTAGTTCCCTCGATCTCTTTGAAAACTTTAGTTTCCTTCTCGTGCGTTGAAAATTGATTCAGAACGATGATAAAGTTGTGCAAATCAAACAGCATGTTCGCCGCTGCAGCGGCAGGATTATCGCAATCGTTAATCTATCGATTGTTCACTAGTTTCTCTCGCGCGATAACAGCGGCAAGGTCGAAGGTCAGCGACTACGCTCATCGAGACTGAGATTAAATCAATATCATGCACGCGTACATCGGCGACCGAGAGAGAGAAAGAGTTGTGCCGTAAATTAACAATAAACCGATTGCTCCCTGGTAACTGTTGTCCCGGCCGACTTCACGCATTAATTTCCGAAATCTGATGTCATTTTATCATATTTCGCACAGCCCCATTACTCCTCGTTTCGCGTCCAGATGCTGCGCGTGACTGTACTGCACGGCAAGATGGCGACCGGCCCTCGAGAGCCCGTTTCGGTACTCCCCTGTAGGATTTCTCTTTTCTCTTCTCCCCTTGTTCTCCTCTCGCTCACCTTTCTCTTCCCCCTCCCCCTTCCCTCTCCCTCTCTCTCTCTCTCTCTCGGTTTGCATTCTCTTTCCTTCTCCACTTTCCTCCTTTCGCCCTCCTTCGTTCTCCCCTCTCTCTTTCTCTCTCTCGTGTTCGCTCGCTCACACCGGTACTTGAAATTTTTTACCGCCATGAAGGGTGGAAATGGAATAAAATGAAAAAAAGGGGAGAAAATCTCGGTGTAGACTACCAGCACGCACACCGTCGAGATCGTCGCGGTACCGTTGGCCGCGTCGGCGTCGTCGATGTCGTCTTCGCGAGCGCTCGTCCTCCACCTCCACTTCCCCCTCCTTCTTGTTCAGCTTTGCGCGGCGCGTAACGATCGAGTTTTTCCGCCATGCAGCGTGAAATTAGCCGCGACGTGTCGGGATCGCATCGGACACAGAGAGTTTCCGCGACACGACGGCCTTCCCTTCCGCGTCGACGACGACGAGGGAACCGAATAAAACGGCTAGATCACGGCCACTCTCCGGAGGGCAACAATACGGGTCGAGTCGCGATCGAGCGAGCGGGCGTCGAATGATGGAAAGAAGGGAGGACACATGAGGCAAACGTGGCCACGGAAGCACGACAAACTAACGACTAAATTATAGGGCGGCTACCGAGCGGAAAAATCGCTCGCTCTCTCTCGCAGATCGGTCCGTCTGATTACTTTCAGTGCCATTAGAAATTGATGTGTAGCTATTTACGAGCTGCATGTCGAGTCTTTATTGTCGCTTACTGAACAGGCCTGATCTCGATAGCAGACGGTTTCTCTCTCGTCGATATCTCGCGATCGGCGACGCGTGCAGACTTCGGAGGATTTTTCATACCTCGTGGACGATGAGACTATTTTTGCAAAGGCTCGACTCCCTTTTCCTTCCTAAATGCATCTATAATGCATTCAAAATGCATTCATTCATTCATTTTTCCGTATTCCCGTTTCAATGTTAAATATTTTGCAGTTTTTACAAATAGTGCGACACAATTGATTAAAATTGAAAAGGACAAATTTTTGCGGAGGTATAACTGCCCCTTTTTCTTTCTCTCTAAATACATCTATAATGCATCCAAAATGTATTTATCTATTCATCTCTCGATATTCCCATTTCGATATTAAAATCTTTTGCAGTTTTGCCAGACAGTGCGACGCGTTAGAGTTGCAGACATATTATCGGATCTGGTGTTCCGTTTTTGCTTCCCGGGCACCTCTCTCTCTCTCTCTCTTTCTCTCTACAGATAATCGATAAAAGCATACAAAGTTCGTCGAATCGTAGCCCCTAACGGTTTCTAACACCGCACGGCTACGGTTTAGCGAAATCGCCCGAGCGAATGACGGTGTGTTTTGAGCCTCGCCCGCGCGCTCTCTCGCTCCTGGCAAACTATATTTTCAATCGAATTTCGATAGTCCGCGATCCGCGTCTCTCGACGCGCAAAAGTGCGCAACGAAAATCCGCTTATATCGGTGCGCTCGATCTGCACCGAGTGACACTTGTCGATGTATCGCACGAGGAATATTATCTCCCCAAAGCGATAACGAAGTGACGAATTTCACTTTTATAACGTGGATCATCGGGCGCGAACGCGCGCGACACCGCGACGTCCGGGGCGCCTCTTGTGCAAATTTAATTGTCTGCATCTCCGTTCGATATATATCGACGCGATCTCTGTCCACGATTACTTTCTGACGTAAATAAAAGAGAAGATAAAAAGGGACTGCTCGGGCTACTTTCGAGTTCCTACGTAATTGTATATTCGCAACTGATACCCCCTCGCGTTGACTTTCATTGACTTGTTGAATTCCTTTCTTACTGCACTTCCTAGAATTCTAACGACGAATAGAAAAGACGTCCGTTTTCCATCCAAATTATATTATCGATTCTGAGTTACGGGGATCAGAAATATCGCGAAAATCGACGCGATTGGCGAGTCACGAGACCGCATCTACCGTGGCGTCGTCGTGCGTGGAGAACAAGATTAGTCGCAGCAGCAGAAATTTGCGTAAATAGCTGAATTTCGTTGCAACATACACAAAAAAAAAGATATGGACAACTAAAAATAATTAGCCACTTTTTCTTTGCTGCAGGAACCAATTTCCTTGCTACGATAACAAGAAAATCTGCTCCTGCAACAAAAAAAGTAACTAAAGCAGTAAATTATATCTAGTTACCCATCTGTAACAAATTTGCTGCGTTAGCCACTTGTCTTGCTGTACGAGCAGATTTTCTTGTTATCATAGCAGGGAAATAGATTCCTTGCAGCAAAGAAAAAGTAGCTAACACAGCGAATTATGTTTAACTGTCCATATATAGCAAATTAGTTTGCTGCTGCAGCAAATTTTTTTTCCCGTGTATGGACACTCAAAAATATAGTCTATAGACATGTACAGGACTCTGTCTAACGCAAGATACAACACGCACAATATGCAACTACAGAAGCTCGCCCCGCAACATCGCGGGTATTGATATTCACTGAACTTCTTCTATTAATATCTCGTAACTTTATGTAATTGTTGAAAAAGTGGTGGAGGTCCTTTTGCTCAGTTTGATGTGCTCTACCTGCACACGTGCATTGTCGTGTCTTGCGACAAACATCTTGTATTTTATCAGTAGAATCTATAGTAGTAAAAGTGTCAGTTGCAGCAGCAGATTGTTGGTTACAGCGATAAATGCATTTTTACAGCAGAGCACGATTAGCCGCGCCAGTGAGATCCTTCCTTCCCGTGTGCGAATCGCGCGTTTCGTCGTCCATGCGCGCCTCTGGCCTTCGTGACGGCGCATGCACGCCACGTCCTAATGTATTCGAAGGAATCCGCGTGTATCGCCGCGATCGCGGGCCCGGTGTCTCTTTCTAATAATATTCCTCGCTAGGGAGAGAGGGGGAGAACAATCGGTATTCGAGCACACACGAGCAGATCCGAGAGACACGGCACGTTTCGAAGTCGCGGCCGCGCTATCTCGGCGATCGGCTCTCTTATTATTCAAAAATGCCTGCGACGTCACGGTCGCGTTCAAGCACGTGCTAGTCCGCACTGGGCTGTCGTCGACGATTTTCGCCCGTTAATATGTGTATCGATTCGCGACTCCGAGAAAATCCTCCTTGCATTCGGTCGTACAATTCGTACAAGTGAACTCGCCCGTGGAACACAATTTGCGCGCCGAAATATCTCGACATTACTTTCTCTCTCTCTCTCTCTCTCTCTCTCTCTCTCTCTCTCTCTCTCTCTCTCTCTCTCTCTCTCT
>NW_022639491.1:240757-274627 GCF_010583005.1 Odontomachus brunneus | reverse complement strand
TCTCTCTCTCTCTCTCTCTCTCTCTCTCTCTCTCTCTCTCTCTCTCTCTCTCTCTCTGTCCTGTTCCCTCTGATGTCGCTCTGCTGAACTTTTGCATTTTGCGAGCCGACGGCCGTGTGACTTTCAGCTCGCGTTGTAACGATGTTTGAGTTTTAGCAGCGAGCGAAACCTCTATTTGTATTAAGCTCACGTGAATATTTTACCCGAGTCGGTAATTTTGCACGAAATTTGAGGTACGTCGACTCGATTCCAAAAGAATTGTCTTTATGACTCGTGTAACTCGCCGGTGAAGTACAATCCGCGCGTCGGAATATCCCGATGTCACTCTCTTTCTCTCTCTTTTTGTCTTTTTGTCTCGTTCCTTCCTGATATCGCGATCATTCCAGTGAACTTTTGCACTTTGCGAGTCGGTGATCGTGCGAATCCACTATATGTGTCAGACTTACACGAATACTTTGCCCGAGCCGGTAATTTCGTGCGAAATTTGAGGTACGTCGACTCGATTCCGAAAGAATCGTCTTTGTGACTCGTGTAACTCATCGGTGAAGTACAATTCGCGCACTGAAATATCCCGACGTCACCCTCTCGTTCCTTCTTGCTGTCGCGATCATTTCAGTGAATTTTTGCACTTTGCAAGCCGGCGGCCGCGCAAATCCCCTACATATGCCAGGCTCGCGCGAATATTTTACTCGAGCCGGTAATTTCGCGCGAAATTTGAGATACATCGACTCGATTTCAAAAGAATCGTTTTTGTGACTCGTGTGACCCTTCGGTGAAGTACAATTCGCGCACTGAAATATCCCGACGTCACCCTCTCGTTTCTTCTTGCTGTCGCGATCATTTCAGTGAATTTTTGCACTTTGCAAGCCGGCGGCCGCGCAAATCTACGTATGCCAGGCTCGCGCGAATATTTTACTCGAGCCGGTAATTTCGCGCGAAATTTGAGGTACATCGACTCGATTTCGAAAGAATCGTCTTTGTGACTCGTGTAACTCGCACGAGTGAAGTATAATTCGCGCGTCGAATATCCCGACGTCACCCTCTCTCTCTCTTTCTCTCTCTTTCTCGCTGTCGCGATCGCCCCGTCGAATTGTTGCACTTTACGAGCCGGCGGCCGCGCGCGATTTTCAGTTCGCGTTAGCAGCGATTTTTGAATTTCAACGGCGCGCAAATCCCCTACATATGCCCATGCGAATATTTTACTCGAGCCGGTAATTTCGCGCGAAAATTTTGAGCCGCATTAAAACGCGACAGGCGCGTGATTATGTGCTCAACGAGGGCAATTTTATCGCGTAGCGCGATTTCCCTTGGCAAATCCCAAATGACATAACAAAATAAATGCAAAATCGCTTTGAGCACTCGAAAGGTACTCTCGAAACGAAATATGATGCAAATGCGAGGATTTATGCGGCTTCCATGATATTTCTCATCGAAAGCCATTTCATTTCCGAATCGCGGTGCTTTCCTGTCGAACGCGGGACCGTCATTGTTTAAAAAAAAACCGCCGGAACGATCGAGAGACGAGCGTCGGCATCTCAATGGTGAATTCGCACAAATCACCGGCAATCGACACGCGCGAATGTTACGCTGCGATCGTCTCGATACGTTCACGGCCTCTACGCAATTTGTCATAGTAATATTATCGTTATGCGTCGCATTGCGCAGGTGTGACATGTCATATAATAGCCACGCGACGCTTAACGGTAGCGATATTGTCATTAAAAGTTGCAGAACAATGAAACCGGTCGAGAGAAATAGCTCAAGTTTCATTACTGTCAAGACTTCAACGAAAATTATACCCGAGAGAACATTACAGTCTTTTCTCATGTAAATTCTTTCCAATTTCTTGCCACGTTTTCTCGTCAGTAGAGTTCATGTCACTTAGAAGCATAGTCTATCTTTTTTGACCTAAGGATTCTAAGGTCTGTATTAAGTATTGCTATTTGAAGCTTGTTTCAAGTGAGATTTTCAGATTTGAATTTAGAGTTAGATGTGAGTTTTTCAGGAGAACAGCGATTACGAATGTAACGTTACATATATCAGACGGTTTATCTGGAAAATTTTCATCTAACTCTAAATTCCAATTTGAATATCTTACGTGAGACAAGTCTCAAGTAACGACTATTAATACAGACCTAAAATAGCATCCATGAAACGGGATAATAGCGAGTGAAAGCGTACAATGTTAAGATATGCTCTCCGGTTACAAAATTCTGTAAGTAATTGCTGCCGTAAAATTCTCCTTGTGTATAAATCGCGTAATACAGCCCAGGTGTGACCGGAAGTTATGTTGACAAACGGTGTGATCATCGGCTCGTTGAGTGTAACAAAGAGTCATTAAAATGGTAAGTGTCGTGCAACTCGCAATGTTATACCGCTCGATTGACTCGCATTCGAAGCCGCTCGCGATAGACTTCGACTTATGCGTGCTTACCTGATTTTGGGCGTTTTGCTCGGCCATCGCCTTCTCCTTCGCTTGCCTCTTGCACTTGTACCGGTGATTCTGGAACCATATCTTCACCTGCACACACGAAACGCAACAATTGAGTCTTCACCGAACATGGAGCGGATATTTAAAGCCGTATTCTGGACGCGCAGCGAACGCTAAATGTGCCTTTTCAGTTCTCAGGCTGAAACAACGTCACGCTCACATCAGACAAGTGCAACTTAAAGTGAGAAAGGCGTATTTAGCGTTCGCTTAGCGCCCAGAATGAGACCTCTGATTCGGTGCATTCAGTATCAGCATGTAACGCGGTCTAAGTTCGCCCAGCTTGCTGGAAACTCTCATAAACTCTCACTATCGTCGGACTGTGTATTCCGACAAAGCAATCTTATCTTTTACATTCGCATGTATTTGGTGTATATTAGAACGAATTAGGTTTTACTTGACTATATAAAGAACGAGAAGCTTTTGCTAACGTTCCGATACAAGTAACTCGTTACCTCGGATCTGTGTGTCTCGAATTTTTTATACGCGAAACTCTTCTTTTTTATACCAAAATAAGATTGCTTCGACGAAGCAGGAAATTACGATCGAAATACCGAGAAACCCAGTGCCCAAGTCTCTTCAAATTTTAACTCTCTTAAAATGAATCAGTGAATAGTCACATATCAGTTATAATTATAGCACTGAGCAGTTTCTGTGCTATACTTATAACTGCAAATCAGTGTATATTCACTGCTTTCAATGATGTTTCACTGATTCACTTTAAGAGAGTATTAGGCTCGAATATCGCTTTAAATGCGAGTGTTCTGCAACAGTGTCATCATCATCATTTTTGTGTTAGAACAACCATAAAAAAATGGTTGTTCATGATTGGGGCCAAAAATAACTATAATTTTGACTAGATCAACCGGCTGTTTACTCTCAGTGCACGGACAGGACGAGGCGCGTAATGCCTGGGACGCTCCGCAAATAATAGTTTCGCGGCCAAAGCCGAAAATCGGCGGCATTGAGTCGCTCTTACGTCGGTATAAAACGGGTGACACGTTTCGTGCGCGACTATCGGCCAGGTAGGCCGGCGAATGTTTTTCCAGAGGCACACAGCGACGGCGACGGCGAGCCGCTTTTGTCAGACGTACTTTTCAACCAGGGGCCTCTGAGCCATTCTCGATCCCCTAAATCCGTAATTCACGGTTAGAAGTCTGTGTTATTTCTTCGAGAGGGATTTAACGCGCCGTTCACTTTACCGGGACGCTCGACGCCGCTCGAGAGAAGGAGATAATACGAATTTTACGTCGCGCCAGGGAAAAAGAAAAGAGAATCACCGGGAAACTCCGCTCCGTCGTTGAATCATTGCGCGGGAGCGTCGCTCTGCGAAAACAATCTCGTTAGATTACTCGATGGCGATTTGTGTTTGCTTGATATTTAGGAAGTCGTTTCTCGTGAGTCTCGTCCGCGAAGAGATTGATATTTCGCATCTGTCGTGCCTCGAGATCGCAATTTCATTTGTTATCTCATATCATTGACTTGTATAACTTCACGGCACCTCGCGGCTTGTTTATAAATCTTATGACAAATTCACACGTAAAATGGAACTTTCCGCGGCGAAAGCGTTGGGAGAAGATTGATCTTTTGCGACATAATAATAATATCAATGATGATCGTATCGCTACAATAAAGTGCTATTCGTTAAGAATTACGGATAAAGTATGAAAGAAAAAAAGTGCAAATATCATCAAAAAGTGAGGCAATAGCTCAGTTGAAGCTGTTATTAATATTATAGCTCAACCGGATCGCACTCGCTTGTCATTCTTTGTCAACCCGATTGTTTCAAATAGAAACGCACAAAAGTGAACATTTATAGACAAGATTCGCTTATGAATTTTCATTTCTGAAGTGCAAGAAATCCTCGACGTTATTCGGCACTCGTTCAACGACACCGATCCCCAGTTAAGATTTAAATCAGCCGACAGGATGTGGTCCATTGTTTTCGCGGTTGGACGACAATGCAGATGCGATCAGGCCGCCTCTGGTCCGGCCACGCATTATGCGTACAGCGCGCGGATTATAACGCGCTCCTGTCATAAGCAGATGTCGATCCCGATTCCGTCCACGCGGTTGCACAGCCTTCTCCCCAATCGCTTAGTTCAATTGCCGTAAAAGCATTCTCACACACGGCCCTGATCGCGCGCGCATGGCTGCTCTTACCGAAAACTAAAATTTGTCGCGTTACGGATCTGTCAGCATCAGATCAAAATTTATCGGCGTGACGTTTGTCGTGCTAAAATATAATCACACGTGATACTTTAATAAGTAATTTAGAATCGTGTAGATTTAGGTATTCGCGGCATTTTTTAAGTTGAATCTTTCGACTAAAAGCTTCTTTTTATTAATTTTTCTTCTTTAATTATTAATTAAATAATTAGAGAAAATTGGCGGATGGTTATACTCGCGATAATATATTCATATTCTCAATAAGAAAAAGTCTACGAAGTTATTAGGAAGAAGATAGAGAACTTTTCCGTTCAGTTTGACTTAATGCACAAGCACACGACGGCAGATGTCGCCACTACAGCTCACCTACCATATTTTGCGTAATCATTCACAAATTTTAATATCTCGATAATTATTGCGAATATCGCAAAACGGCATAGGACTTTTATGTTCATCTCAATCCGTACTATGTCTCCGCGGAGCTTCGGAGATTGTTCTGGGAAACTGTATATATTACACGATTCGCGAATTAAAAACTCGAGTCTCACTCTGAATTCCAAGTGTCTCGTCGTCATTTTGGCCTGAGCGAGTTTTATCGTTCGCGTTGCCGACCGCGATTGCGGAGAGTGCATATGTTACCGCATGTAACCTCCTCTCGTGGAGTGGCTGTTGCGCCCCCGTGTTCCCGAGGCGATGTAGCCCCCCCATTGTCGTAGCTGCGTGCGTCGGGAATGCAACGAAAGCACTTTAAGGGGAGCATCCAGCCGACCGTGTCTCGAGGACTCGCCACCGTCTGTCTAATTCTTTGAATATTAGCGGGATCGGCGGCCACCCTCGAAAATACCTTCCACCCCTCCGGAGTGCCGCCTGCAAGCGTGGGCGGTCACCGGTTAGTCGTTTCGTCGCTGGTGCGCGACCCCGAGATCGATTATCTCGTTCTCTTCGTTACTGCATCGTCCACGCCTTCAGGACTCAAGCTCGTGTCGTGGTCTGCACGTGGTTAGGTTGGATCTCGCGAAACGATCGACGGGAGCACTTTCGTGACTCGCGCGGTGTCAAGATGTGAATTTGCGCGACGACGACGATTGATGATTGACGCTCTTGTTACGATTAATACTCTCGACTCGGCTGCGTTAGAGTTCTACAGATTAACGTAATAAATTCAAATGTAACGCAACGCGATTATTAGGATCTTGCAGTCAAAGGCATTATTGATTTATTATTTATATCCAGGAACAAATGTGTGCACGATGATCGTTCACGATGTTTTCCACTGACTCTACATCCCGACACGATCCGACTTCTTTCTTCTTCCTTGCACTGCGTTGCCCGTATTGTTTCTCCAATTCATTCAGGATCATCGTTAAGGGCGACAAGCCACGCGAATTCATGTTAAGGAACATTGCCGCGAGAGGAGGAAGCACTCGCAGCCCTTCCCGTGTCGCCGTGTGAGTTTTTACGTGCGCTTTGTGGTGCGGCCGTTACGTAGGGGGCGAGAGACCTTATCTAAAAGCCACGAAGAGGTACTAGACGAGGGGAAGTACTCTCTCGCCGCTACCGTTCGTTAATTCCTTTTCTACCGATAATCCACTCGTCGAAGCTTGTCGAGTTTCGGCCGCACAGTGCGCGCGCGCGCTCTCATTCCGCGTCGCGACTTGGAGTGATCTACAAATAGCCGTTTACTTCTGCGCGTGAACTTACTTACGGCTCGTTGTACGTGACGTTAATCTCTTGGATACACACGTGCGCGAAAGACTTCCATTCGCTGTCGAATCCTCGAATTAATAACCGAATTAATCCCTCGCGTTAGCATTTAATTGACGCTCACGTGGAACATGTGCGTCTATCTAAGAGACTTGACGCTCAGACAGAAGACAAGAAAGATGAAGAGAGATTCAAAGTACGTGTCTGACGTATTGATAGTCTTTACTTGAACTTTGCCTCATGTGAGATACTCGGACTCAGAGTTGGATCTGAGTTCTCTATTTGAGTCGATATACATGACATTGTGGCTAGTGTTAATAATCGTTACTTGGAACTCGTCTCACCTGAGCTACTCAGAATTCAGAGGTAGACTTTTCAGTTTGGATCGTAAGATGTATGCGCATCAGATTTGTAATCGCGACTCAGCTGGAAAGCTCACGACCAGTTCTAAACTCAAATGTATCTCACTCGAGACAAGTTTCAATTTCGGGTCGATTTAATCTGCAGCACGTCTGACAAACGTGATTCCAGCGCGAGGGGTTAATCGATCGCCGCCTCTGACTTTTCTCGCGAGAATAGCTAGACCGAGACCAAAAGGCGAAACTGAACGCACGTCGCGTCGCGTCAATAACGCGCGAATCGCGCATTGTTATCGCACCTTGTACCTTGAACCCAAGCGCGAATAAAGGTCCGAAGGTTGCGAGAGATAGGTCGGACGATGGAAACGGGACACGCCGGAGTCGTGCCGACGGCGCAGCGAATTGTTATTTCAAGGGAACCGACGCGTCCGTCAGTCCGTTTGTCTGTCACTCCCGGCAAGAGATGCGGTGTGTAAACAGGGAAAGTTAAATGAGATAAGGACATATAACTGGATGTGGGTGCGCGCCTGTATACGTGCGTGCGTGTGCACGTGTGTGTACATAAGAACACGAAGCGCGAACGTAAAATTCAAGGCTAATGGTGCGTCGAACGAGACAATATATTTCTTCGAACGCCTCGAAGCGAGCTACGCTTCGCAAATTTCTCTAAATGTTCTCTCCTTTGTAACAAAAATGCGTTCCATCATATTATTTCGTTGTGTTGGTTATTGCAATATTAAACCAGCGCGAAACTTTCGACTCTCGATCGTCAGTCGCCGAACACTGTTCGAATCGATCGAAGTAAACATTACAGAGACATTTGAAATAGAGACTTTATAAAGTATCCATAAAGATAAACAATCAATAAGAAAGATAGACCAGTAAGAGCCGTCGTTGAACACGGTAGTTTAAGTCCAATAGCGTGCGGAAGATACAATTATTGGAGATAGATTATAGACACACCAGAAATAGAGAGAAAGCCGTGCCACATGAGACGGCCAAAAGCGACTGTCGCTGTCGGGTCTACCTCGAACGTCGCTTCATATTTACTTCAGTCGCGCCCTTGCGAAAAATCCCACGGGGCCACGGGGGGTCGAGGGGGACGGCTCAAAATTTACCTAACGCGAGGGGAACAGTAGCTTAGCTTTAACTCCCGATTAACTCGCAGTTTACCCTCGCTCGAGCAGGTAAATGAAGTGCCCGGCGGCGGCCGCGCGAAAGGCGAACGACATGCGGCCTCCTTTTCAGAAACCAATAGAGAACCTGTCCGCACACGATGTTCCCGACTAATTGGCGGAAACGAGCCTGAACGGACCAGCTCTCTTTCTCTTTCTTTCGTTTTCTCTTCAGGTGTCATCGATTCTCCGAGTCGATCTCGAAGGCGCCACGCGCGGATCGAGTGTCGGCTTACACTCTCAGAGGACGCAAGGTGGATCTTCGGGACGAATTCGAGGACTCACCGTCGAGGACACCCGTCGCTCGCTGTGATTCTACCGTTCGCAACAGGTGCCGCGAACGATATCGCGCGTTAACGAACGGCTTTGGCGCGTATCGACGCGTGTGCGATTGCCCAATTAAGAAATCCATCAAATCGGCCCGGGTCGTGAATAACCGGCCGCCTGTCGCCGTTCGACATTAGTTGGCCCATTAAGCGCCGATAAATCTGCCGAGTGAGCACGCCTCCACGGCGAAGGTACGCGACGTATCGCACGCTGCATGCATACGACGCTCGCATGCCGACACACGTTCGGCTAGCATCGAGTGTCTGTTAGCCTCTGTTCGACAGCAGAATCGCGCTCGAAGGTAGACGGGACAGGGGCCGACCAGAGTGGACGATTGATCAAGTTAGCGTAACGTCGTTACGTCGCGAACAATCGGGGGTTGACGTGAAACACCGACGACCACCGACCGCCCTCTCGCTAGGTCGAGATAGGTAGTGTAACAGCCTTTTCGAGCAATTTCACTCGGCACCAACCTTCGGCCCAATTACTCGCTCGATGACGGTCCGTACCTCGGCCTTGAAGCAAAGGCTGAGGGTGGCGGTTGGACTTAGCGACGATGTGGCTCGAGTTATCCTGAAGTCTACTGTCGTCGGCGCGATTTCCTCAGCCAACATCCTCCCCCGTCGTGCAATCGCGATAAAAACGACACGATTTTTATAATGTCGGTGTAACCACCGCTCTTCGATACCATCCAGGTTAAAATTTTGACTCCACTTTCAACCTCAGTATTCCATTTAACACCTCACTTTGGTACCTTGAAACCTAAATTAATTTCTTTCAATTCTATTTAACTTATCAACTGTGCCGAGAGTTCCTTTCTTTAGGAGCTGCAAGTAGTATTTTGTACGTTTTCTGCTGTTTAGAAGCGCTAAGTAGGACCTCAGTCTCCATGTAGTTTAAACATACACTTCAGAACATACAGATGTTAGAAAGTTCAGATCGAAAGTAGGGCCAAAGCTTCGACTCGAGTATTCTCTCTCGGAGGGAAGACGGTGCAAAGAGGAGGTTGATACTTTAGCAATCGCCAGCGCCGTCCAGTCTCACGTTTGTCAGTTTCTCAAGTTTGTTGTGTGATTTTTCGGGAACTGTTTCGTCGAATAAATACCGTCACGATTCTCTGAGATGACGCATGCGAATTGTCGATTGTCCAGTTACAGTTCCGCGACGTCTTATGTATCATATCTTGTGATCGCGAAGTACCCATTATCACGGTAATCGCCGAACGATTGATGCGCGCTTAATGAAAGCGCCACATCACGTCGTCGTTATCTCGCGATTGTTCTACCCCGACACACAGAATACGTCCGAGTATTAGCGCAAAAGTGTATGTGTGTGTGTGTGTGTCCGCGCACTCGCGTGCAAAGTGCACACCATCACGCAACGGTGAACTTGCGAATACCGGGATCAACTGACGTCAAATTATGATTAGGGCTGTTAATTGTCCCATGTTGACCTTGCTGAGTGGTAGCCCGAGGGCAAACACGAGTCCGCTTCCCTCTTGTTGTTTTAACTCAATGCCATCGGCCGGGGATGACTTACCGATTACCCGGCCGCAATGTCTGGAAACCCGGGATCTCTCTCTTCCTCTCTCTTTCTTTCTCACCACTCCTTTCCTCCCTGTCTCTCTTCTAGCCCCGAAATAAAAATGACTTTTTAATTATTGCGGGGCGAAGTGAAAAGTGGCATGCTGGATCCGGGACACCGCGTGCACGTTATTTACGCATCCGCCGAGGGTGGCAGCGACGGGAATCGCGAAAGAGGCGCTAAATCTCCATCAACACGGGCAGGCCGTGCTTTTTGTCGGCTTTTTAATTTTAACGTCTTTTCGTCCGGGACGGGCGGACGGGTGATGCGATCGAGCGCTGTTAGGGGACGTCGCTGGTGTTTGCGGTCCGAATATATGCACCCTCGGCGCGGCTAGGTACCTGAAGCACGCATTCGAGCTTACAAAGAATTCGCCCTCGCTACAGGACGAAGCACAAAAAGCGCTTTACCTCGCGTGCGCGATAAATTTGTAATTTTCGGAAGCTTGCGTGCGCACTGCGGAACGTTGAAAGTTCCCCCGAGTCGAAATTCTAGCCCTAAAATTCTAGCTCTTTCGATCTAAACTTCCTAATATCTGTAAATTCTGAGGGATTAGTGTATGTGTAATACACATAGAAATCGAAACCCTACTTAACGCCTCTAAATGTGCAGAACACGCACAAAATGCCATTTGTAAGTTCTAAAGAGGACAAAGTTCAGCAAAGTTAACAAGTTAAAAGATTCTAGAGATGATCAAAATAGGCGTTAAGTGGAGTATTGAGGCCGGAAGTCAGGATCAAAATTCTCGGGCCGTTGAAAATGCTGAAACCGCGACGACCGAGTTCGACTCAGTGTATGGCGCGTTTGATTTGCACTTCGCGATTTGCAATTTTGCTTTATTTGGAGATTAGTAAAGTTCGTTTGAAACACCGTTTACGTGATAGTTACGTCGCCTAGGTTTCATTTGTAACAACGCGACGCGAGTCGTTGAAGGTAGAAGGTGACCATTTCTGCAACAACACAACATCGCGGCGTGCACGAGCCGACCTGTACGCGTCCACGGGCAGGTATTTCTCGCGCGAGCGATACGAAGAAGTGGAGAAAGGAGTGTAATTATGTCGGCCACATGCTGCCCGTGTGTAGACGTCGCGGCGAAACGCGAACCACAAAAGCCGGCGACATATTCATGCGTGCGTTATTATGGGCGCGAGGGTGCCGTGAGTGCACTCGAGAGATGCGCGCACGCGTTGCAGGACGTTCAATTAACCGCGCACGCATTTGACAATCGAGAAATTGCCGTCGTACAGGATGTCCCCCAGGCCTAGCGCGAGCCATCTTTGCGCCAAGATCAAATTTACCGGTGAGCAAGAGACAATGGCGTCGCGCGAAAATCATTTCGATCGAACGGAATTTGTAGTTCATCTCGTTCAACTCCTAAGAGAATTCGAGCTTGATTAACGATCTAAATTCTATTCATGAATAGCGCACGCTCAAGAGAGAAAGAGAGTGTGAGAGAGAGAGAGAGAACGCTCAATGTTACAAATATTAGAAAGGATAAAATTCGCGCGAACAAATTCAATGAACATGTCGCATTCTTTCGTTTATTCTTTTCACTTAAATTCTTCGCGCTCGAAAACAGTACAGAGCTGCTAGGCTATTTTGTTATCGAGGAACTAGACGTTCATTTTATTATCGGATTATTGTTTATTAAATGATTGTTAATTTGGAAAATATTTAAATATTGAAAATTAATAGTTGTATCAATAGAAAAATACTGAAATTTAAATATTTCAAATTTAATGGTTGTTAAATGGATTCGCGCGGAAAAATACGGCATTTAAAGTAGATCTCGCTTAAAAACCCTTTAACGTCAACTGCCACGTTGATTTCTACACAAAAAGGACAAAGAGACTTCATGATCTGCCGCGGCTGATCACGATTTGTCGGAAATATATTTGTGCTGTCGCGCAGCGGCAGACAGCAACACAATATTTTGGGGCACGCGTGATAAAAATCAAAGAAGGAAATGGCAGAAAGTGAAAACACAATTAGACACAGTGCCGGGGAGTAAACACCTGCGGGGATAATGGCGGCATTTCTCCGTTATCGTGTCAAAGGATCACGACAGCGATACGGTCGGCTCGCGCGCGCGCGCTGTCGATCGTCTCGTCTCGTCTCGTCTCATCTCGTCTCGTCTCCCGTCTCGTCGATGGATCTCGACAGCGGTGGTAGCGACGTGTTTGCACGGCATTGAGCTCGCTCTCTGCTCCCCGGGCTTCGATCCCTCATGGTGCGCGAGCGAACGCGAACGTTAGGGGTTGCCGACTACCGTGCGGAGGGATGGCAGGACCGAGGGGAGAGAGCGAGAGAGCACGGTGGTACGCAAACCCATTATTATGATTATTATCCGCGTAGCTGAATCGGTCGCGATCCTCCGTCCCCTCCGCTTCCTCCTCCTACTCCTCCTCGTCGCGTTCTTTCTTCCCTCTCCTCGCTAGTCTGGCCTCTATTTCGTAATTCTACAATTCGGAGCCTCCTCTCGCCACGTGCTTATGTGTATGTGGAAATCGAGCATTCGCACACGGAGTAAAAAATATGGTTGTGTTAATGAGACTTTGCTTGAACGTAGAAAATTCGTTCGAGCAAATGTTTAATCGATTGAACAAATTGTATAGTTACTATGATGAATTATACGGAGAATCATTTGATTTAATGATTGCGATTTGGTCAGTATCAATATAATGCGTAATTTGTTGGGTGGATACGATACTTTTTGAAGGCCGCTGACCACCGATTTTATCGATACAATTGTTTTTTTCTCAGTATATGCTTTCGCTATCGCGACAAGCGAGGCCGGAAGATGGCAGTTTAAATTTGAGAGGAGAAGGTAGGGGATAGGTAGGAGAGGAGAGAAGGGAGAGAAAATTCGTCTGTCAGACATCCTCCTCGTTCGCTCCGTATATCGCGTCGGTTCAGCAATTAATACGATACAGAGCGAGCAAGCGAGGCCGACACGCAAATGTAACTTTGTTACGCGCGAATTTATCGTATCGGCTCGCTCGAGCGATATGTCGAAAGTGTGCTAATAAATATAACCGAAATATTTCGTGCCGTGCGTTAACAGTGCTGGAGTAAGCGTTACGGTGGAGAATGGAAATTACCGAGTACCAGTTACCTGCTATCGCGGCAAGGAAGATTGAACGGAGGGCTCGCCGCTTAAGCTCTCTCGCGCGGCGCTAAAATATAAAGTTGCCCGCGGAAGTCCCGGCAGGAACTTTTTAAATCCGTCGAGCAACAGTCGCGGCTTTTAAGCGAATCGCGGTGAATTATGACGTGCCCGCCCTCGTTAAATCGCGAGAACTCTGCCGGCAAAGAGAAATTAATTAAATGAAGGCGGCCGCGTATCGAAGAGAAAAGAGGGAGGAAAAAAGAAGCCCGGGAAATTTAGATCGCGGTGAGAACGGCGGCGCGGCGGTGTGTTAATTAAGACGCGGAACCCCGTTAGTCAAAATTCCCTGTATTTAAGGAAAAGAAAACAGGGGAAGGAAAGCGTGGCGCTGCTACCTTGCCACGACCGTGCGGACGCATCCAAACGTGTTTAACCATCCGCGGTATCGATAACAACCACGAGCGTCGTCCAAATGGCGAATTGAACCTTCGGGGGTGGTGTGATTCGACAGATCGAGACTTTCCGAAAACGAGGCGAGGCGAGAGAGAAAGAGAGGAGGGAGAAGGGATGGGATGAAAGCTACGAGCTAGCTAGGCGGGCGAGAGGAGTGTAATTTGCCTCTAATGCAGCACTCGACGTAGCAGCTGGCTCATCGGCCCTCTGCTTTCCCATTCGCCACTCGGCCGCAACCGGCAACAGTAGCGATAATAATAACAATACCGGTAACAATGCCAGGAGTGGCCGGGCATTGTAACACACCGCGCTCTCTCGCTCGCTCGTTCACTCGCGCGCGCGCGAAGGGGGCCGGGTACTTGGAGTAACAATGCGAGCGCAAAATGGAGGGACCCATCTGCTTGTGCCCGTGCCAAAGAGACACGCGAGGGGGGAAGGGGTATTAGGTGGAGGAGGAGGTCGTGGAGAGGACAGGAGGGGAGGGAGAGAGAGAGAGAGTATGCTCGGAGAGACAAAAGATCGGTCGACGCGTGCGATGAGATAAACATTTTGTGTCGCCATTTTTCTGATCGACTTCTGTTTTTGATCGACTTCTCTCTTTCCGTGCGATGATATCACAAGGAAAAACTGCTGGAACAGTTCCTTCGTCTCGAATCTCGAAAGATGATACGTCGTGAAACTAGACAACGGGAAGTACGTCCGATCACCGGCGTTTGTCATTGTCCATGTGATCTCTTTACTATCTCCTTGATTCAACAGCAATGCCATTGAAGCTAATACTTGACTCATTAGAACAGTATATGATGTATTGGTTTCAATGGTGTATTGGTGTTGAATCAAGAGAATTTATTCCAATCACGGCAATGTTAATTTCTATTGATACAACAGCATTCTTTTCGTGCGTGCGTATATGTTTTAACGAAGTCATTTTAACGAATAAGAAGTTATGAAATCGGCTGGAAAACGAGACGCGACGGCGAGGTAGCCTCGACACAGCACCGCAAAGGGTTAAAATTATGTCTGCGTGCGCACGACGTCGTTAGGCGAGACGTACGGCGAGAAAAGTACGGAAGTGCGAGCGCAGCGCACGCAGGCAGGAGGTGGCATCGCGTAATTTCGCGTAGTTCTCCGTTATTGTCCCCTGCCTTTCCTCTGCCGCGCGTTTTTGGCGGTCGTTGGAGTGGCCACTCGCTGGGGAACTCGTTATCGAAACTTATGTAGGTAGTGCGGGGCCATTCGCCCCGGGCGCGCGTGAAAATCCCGGCTGATTGCAATCAAGCCTCTTCGTCGACTTCCGTGCTCGACGCGGAATCGATTCGTCGGCGACGCTCCAAGTGCGCCCCGAGAGTCTGCGCGTGCACGTTCGACTTCCGGTTCAAGGAAGCACTCCGCTTCCGCTTTCACCGGTTCCGATCGGCGCGCGTGTATGAAGGCGAGCAGACACATCACTTACATATTTGACACGTCGCGAAATGTCTTGCGATGAAACGTGCGCGCAGGACTCGTATCTTGGTACGTCTAGCAAATGCTAAGTATGCCTTTCTTATTCTCAGGCTGCAACAACGTTATACGTCACGTCCATAAGAAACAAACGGAACTTGCAGTCAGAAAGACGCACTTAAAACGTTGGCCCCGCCACGCTGATCCTCACTGATTCTTTCAATGCTCGACTCAAGTTTGATCCATCAAGTGTGCGGGGTAAATAAATGCAATTCGCGATGCACATATCCGTTAGCTCGTCTCGTTGGCTCTCTGTCGGCCACACATTTTATTTGTCACACGCGGTTGGTTTCTCTTTTTATACGTACGTTGATGAGACGCCGCGATCACTACCGTGGCAGTTGAACGTGTTTCATTAACATCTGCTACGCGTACAGGACAAGACCTCAAAATTATTATTCAACCGAATGTGCAACACCGAATGATAACGGAGGATCGGAGAAATAAAAGGGAGGCAGAAACTCATGCGAGTCGATTAGCGGCGATAAGAGTCGTTGGGCGAAACGAGAAACATTCCGCTGATGGCAAACGGAGACAATTCCCGAACGCTCGCTTTCGAAGGGCTGATAAGTAAATTGGTCGCGGAGACGGAGAGACGAACGGTAGACGAAACGATAGACCCGTACGAGGGGGAGACTCGCCGCGTTACGCGCGCACGGACGCAGGATGCGGCCAATGAGCCACGCAACAATTATTTATTGTTGCCAGACTGATGCGCGCCGCGCCGCGTCGAGCCGGCGACCAGACCTGTCTGTCCAATGGAAATGAATACGCTCGTTAAAATTGACGTATGCCTTATCGGCCAGCCTGACCGGGGCTCGCCGAGGGTTCGGTAGACGGCGACTCTGCCACGCGGCGTCGACGAGCAGCCGAATAATTACGCGACATGTCTGCTCGTCGAATTTAGCTCGCGGTCAAACTCCAACAAGGTAATGGATACCTGATCATAGGTCATTCATGGTTGAATGTAACATCCATTCATTCGGCTAAGTCTGTGTGTGTCGATCAAAAACACCCGAAAAAATTGCCAATACCGAAACAAGCACACACTGAGAGAAAAGACTGGTAACTATAACAAACTGCATTTAGTTATCGAAATTCATTGAATCCTTAGTAACTAATACTAAATATGATAATAATTACCAAATATTTAATAGATCGGGAGTATGACGTAATTGCATTCACAGTAACATCAATTAAATAATTTAGTAATAGTTACTTAATGTTAAATATTTAATATGAAATATATTACAGTTATGAGCAGATATTTGATAATTGTTATGAAATTGTTATATCCCATGTAATAAAAAATTCAGTAGGTACGAGTTCTATTTTGTTACCAGTATAAGTATGTTTTGTTGCAGCACAACGAAAAATTCATTCATTTGCAGCTATTACATCGTTTCAATATCTATTATTACAGATGGTTGGTTGAACCTACCAAAAATTTTGTAACTACTACAAAATCGCTTATTTTGCTCAACTATTCAATAAATTTTATTTACCAAATATATTCTGGAAGCAAATAAATTTTACTTCTGTCAAATAAATAATTTCTTTTACAGAACTAAATTAATAAGTATTGCCATAGCTTTGGCCCGCTATATTTACGTCTACCATTTAGTAATAGTAACCAAATTTTGATAATATTTACTAAATTCTTCTCTCAGTGCAGCGAACACTATGAGGTTTCAACGAAAAAAATTGTGAGGCTTGGAATTAATTGATGGTAAATTTTAGAACAATCTTTAGAAGCGTTCGTTTGCAAGTCTCGATTGTAAGTCAGTGAACTATTGTATATCCTTGTACAGAGAGAATATTGTAGAATCTCTCCGAATCGTTTCGAAATTCTATATTAACGATAACGACCGCTGTTCGATTGGCCGAGGGACGACGTGGATACACCCCCACGAGCGTACACCCATCATCCGGCTTCCGCAATTAATCTCCTTTCAGCGATTAATCTTCGCCATGGCGATGCACATCTGGTATAAACTGCATATATGTATATTATACGTGCGGGTGGACGGTCGATTTCATCGAACGGCAGTCAAGTTGAAATACAACCTGCACTCTGAAATGTAACGACAGTACTGAAAATTCATACGCCGAAAGAAAAAAAATAGCTGGTCTCGCTAAGATTAGAATTATTCCCGACTGTATTTTCTAAAAAAGAGGCAGTAATAGTCATATGTATGCAAGATTATTCTACTAACATTCTGCACATGGAGAGAATTTTATAATGAAAATTACTGTAGAATTTTGTAGAAACATTCGACATTCTGCAGTAATTGACTATCCTTTCTCTTCATATGTGCCATTTATATCTCTTGTACAAACTCTCAAATGTGTTATCAAAGTATTTCCTGCATAGTAAAATTGAGGAGAATTTATATGCAAAAGAAACTATAATATTCCCTCTGTCTACAGTAATGCTGTACAAAAGTGACTCTTTTGACAATAATTCTTTCGCCATAAGATTACAGTTACAAGTATCAAACACACTTTTTCTTCAGTACAGTGTACGTGATGTGAATTACAGATTTTCAGTATTGCCAATACATTTTAGAATGAAATCGTGCGTTCGCGAAAGCATTTGGTATCTTTCGGCGACCTGTCGTCTCACCATACGACTTCCCGTCGGAGAACGCGAGTCACTGTCGTTCGCGCGCGCGATCAGCGAGCGAGAGGGTCGCCTCCGGATTTCTCGGCCGGTTGCTCGGCCCGATTATTCGGCAAGTAGCCGAATACGCACCGATTACGTACCTGAGTAGGCGTTAAGTGAATTAGGGACGCTAGGTGTTCTCGTTCGGGCGCGCTGAGGTACTTCTGTTGCTTGAATCGCCTTTCGAGCTCGTATACTTGGGCCTGGGTGAACAGCACGCGTCTCTTCCGTCTCTGGGCGAGGGGGAACTGCATCGCACCGACGCCCATGCCGACCCCGACCCCGACGCCGACGCCGACCCCCATTCCCGACGACTTGGTCACGTCGCCCATCGACTGGCCCACCGAACAACCGGCCATGTTGGTCCCGGCGCCCGCCGCCGCACCCATCAGCCGCGAGACTGCAAAACATATTGAGCAAAGCGGAAATGATACTTCGCGGTCTTTTCCTGATCCGCAGACTTATTTCTAGGGTCTATTAACCTCTCGGTCGTGGCCGGACGCCGCTGTCGCGATGGGACGACTTTTAAACGGCTTAACATTCTTTAACCCTTAAGCTGCCTTCTTAGGAAAGTGCGGCGGAACGGCTGGCATGAGGGAAATACGATTCTGTTAGTGTGACAGGATTCTTCCTCGTCTGGGAAGAACAGGGGACAGACAGAGAAAGTTCAGTTGTAGGAACAGAAAGATTCTTGTTGCTGATTTCTGTTTAGTGTGTCAATTGTCACCAGTTATCTCGATTGCTTTCTAAAGCAGCTGACTGTTCGGACGAATATTCATACGATAACAAAGGTATCATATCATTACATTCTGTCTGGTCCCTGTTCTCTCCAGCTAAATGGAAATTCAGTCACATTCAGCGGAGTTGTTTTTTCCGTGCAAGAATAAATTTATTTTTACTCAAAATTTCTGCGTACTCGTTGAATTTTCTTTGTGCTTGAATACAATTTCGTGACATTACTATACGAGATCGTTCTTCGGAAAAATTTGACGCATATAAAAAAGAAAACTCGTATATAATTGAGTTTCTGTTTCCTGAAGACCGGACGAGAAGTCGGTTGAAGCGGCAGAAAGATTCCAGCAAGAGGTTTCCAATATACACAGTCAATTGTCCTCAATTATCCCAACCCAATTTTAATGCAGACGAAGGATCAGACAAATGTTTTCGGTCGCATTAACAGAGATCGTTTCCCGCCACTGACTTCTCGCCTGATCTCCAGGCAACAGAAACTCAGTTACATGAATCTAATTATCTTCCCGTGTACAATTACATTGCGTCTACACAGCGACTGGTACTTGACGAAAAAAGCCCGATTGGTATAAAAAGAAGCCGCCAGTCAAGAACGAATGATAACGACAAGTTGTTTTATCATTCCATGATATTTTTCGTATACGAATTAGTACGATTTCAAGATGAACAGGCTAGAATTTCGAATCGAAATTTTAATTCCACTATAGACCCGAATTTCCTAACATCTGTATGTTCTGCAAAGATCAGTGTATGTGTAATATACACAGAAACTGAAATCCCGCTTAGCGCCCCTAAATAGCAGAAACACACAAAATGTCACTTGTAAGTCCCAAAGAGGACTTCCCGGCAAAGCCAGTAGGTTAAATCGAGTCGAAAGAGCTTGATAGAGATTTCAGATTATCAAAATCGGCATTAACTGGAATATTGAGGTCGAAAGTAGGATCAAAATTTCGACTCGGTATACACTACTTCCTTGACTCCTTCAGTATATCTTAGAGAGATATGCGATCGGGGTCGTCCCTGCGTAACCCGTGTACGCGCGCGCGCTCGCACGAGCAGCAAAAGTGGAATACTTAAACGGTCCCGCGGCGGATCCACGATGATGACGCGGCCGAGCGATTCTCTCTCCGAATTCGAGCTACCGAAACCCGACGAGCGAGCGAGCGAGCGAGCGAGCACGGTCCATCCCTTGTCAGTTGGCGAAGGGCTGTCAGGAACGAACGCGCCTGGCCGCGGACAAAGAGAACGATTTAGGTGCGCAAAGTGCTACGTCACCGAGCGCGGGAGGTCCAAGATGAGGTACCCGAATTATTATGTCTGTGAGAACGTGTTCTCGGAGCCGTCAGTGGAGTCGAGGGCGAGAAAGAAATACCACTCGAGCGCAGGAACAAATACCGTCAAATTTGTTTACCCCGGGGCTCTCTCCGCCGCTCGGCGTGGTCCGTTCCAGAGGAAGAAATCCGGCAGGCCTCCCGACGCTTGCTTACGTTCGCGCTTACGCTCGCCGAACGTAAGCAATACTGTATCTTCGCTGGCGGCGCGCGCGCTGTGTATTTTTATCCCTCTCATTACGCGCGGATATCCGGACCGCGGCGTTATCGTTAGCATGGCCTGTAATTCGCAACTGCCGACTGCCGATCACAGCCAGCGGCCGACTTGACCAGCGAGCCTCCCCCGATCGAACGCTGAAGATCGCGAGTCGTTGACGAACCACTGAGAGTCGCATCGACTGATGTCCCTGGCGTACTGACCGTGTGATTATGTGTGCTCCGTGCGCGATTATCGCCGTCGACGTTCGCGAATAGCATCCTTGTTTCCGAAGTTATCGCTCGAATCGGATTGAACAAACTCAATTTCGAACTTCTGTATAATAAGGCAACTATTCTCTAATTCCTTCAGCGAGATTTCCGCGTTCTCTTGATGCCTTATTTGTGTGTAAAGCTTGATCCGAATGTTCAATTCAACGAGGCGATCATAAAGCTGATCCATTGCTGTTTGTATTTACTATCTGATCCAGTAACTGAACTTTCCAAATGGAGGTAAGATACTTGTATCATGTAATTGAATCGGACTTTTTTTAGCGATTGAAAGAGCATCTGTGTTACGTATACAAGCACGTATCAGTTTCATGAAGCTTTTATTGTTGACGAAAAATCCCTTTCCGCGTCGGATTGTTGATCCGACTCAATCGACGCATCAAGTTTGACTCGATCGCACTCTGCGCGATGAAACTTGCGCGATCCTGAGACTCGGTTCTTTCCACCTGATTTGTCTTAAAATACATTACACGTTGAATCTAATCCTCTTCCGCTGTCATGTCGACTCGGAAAATTCGTGGAAGATCCTCGCACGAGAGGAAGCGCGATTGCCTCGCGTTGTTACATAGTAGTGAGTTATACCGGGCTTGTAAAACTTTGCGTGGTACAGCGTTATCCCGACCGTTATCCTCGTCAGCGGTCGTCGTGAACAATGAATACGTGGATACCTACGACTGACGGGACGGAATGTTTCGGTGTAACTTCTGCCAATACACGAAAGGCGGATCCCGATGGTGGGCGAACAACGCGCGTGCAGGAGCTCGTTAAATAAATTGACGTTCCTCCAACGGCCTATCCGGCCACCGACGTCGCGCCTTCGCCTTACGTCGAACACCCTCCTCTGCCCCCTACCTTCCTCCCTCCCTCCCTCTCTGCCTCCCTCAGCCCGGGTTGGCGTCGCTTCGGGGCGCAATAATGCTGCGTAACGACGGAGAGCAAACCTACGTCTCGATTTTTCGAATTCCAATTAGGTATTAGATAGGTGACAGAAGTCGGAGATTTCTCGCTCCGCGTCACGGACGCATCCTTCGTTGGCTCGTTGGCTCGCGAGGCAGATTCCTCTTTCGACGAGTCATCGTAGTAATTATCGCGTTACGTCGAACGCGATTCACGTGGCAAGTTCGGCGGCTGCCCCGTCCAGAGGCTAGGCTGTACCACGTTCGCTCGTCCCGGCTCGAGAACGACGTGTTACATCACTCGTGTCCGACGCGTGTAACACGGTTAATGCGTATGAAACGATACGATTCGTAGAAAAAGCCGTAGAGAAAGGAAAGGTCATTGGGGTGTGTATAAATAACGCGCACGTGGCGATGAGAGCAGGGCATTCGACAATGGAGGTTTATTAAAATGCTAATCGCGGACAACGCGACCGACTGACCGACACAATGTATCATCGGAAGCTGTCGGCCTGTGAATAGCAGCGGCACAAAGTGACGATATAAAAATATCCTGAAATATCTCACTGTAGAGAGAGAGAGAGAGAGAGAGAGAGAGAGAGAGAGAGACCAGATTAATGATGAATATGTTTACCAATTCCTGTACACGGATGCGATATCTGAGATAATTAACGAAACGATGAACGATCCCGCGGCGATATCGTTAAGCTAAAAAAAATTCAGTTTTGCGATTGTCGAGAGCGACGGATGAACAATCAATCATCGTGGATTCAATTCGGATCGCTCGATTTCGCAGTCATTAGCGACAGATAAATTGTCGCGTCAAGTGGGCACCGTTAAAGAGGTAGCCACCGAGCGAGTCTTTCGCATATATCGCGCCCCCTCGCTTCCCCCTGTTCCGATAAGGTCCGTCATTTCGTAATTTATCGCGAATCGACGAGGAAACAATCGAGCGAGGTCGGGAGGCGAACGCGGACGGCGTTCGTTCTCCCTCGAGGAACGCGTCGTAGGGGTTTCCCTACGCGTTGTTTGCTTTGCAAGGGGCGGCGGTAAGTCCAGCGAAATCGAATTCGAAAGACGTAGGCGCGCATTCGCGCGCATCCCCCTCCGGAGGAGGAGGAGGTTTCCGAGTCCGGCGGCCCGCTTATTTGTTTAACTAAAATCCTCGACGCTGTCCACCGGCCACGTTACTTTCCCGTCCACCGAATCGATATGGAGTAACGATCGGTTCTCGCGGTGGAGTGGCGCGTGCGACGGACGGAAATCCACGTAGACGAGACGACGAATGCCTGTTGACACAAGTCGCACGGAGGACGCACGCATTGTTGGCCGACGGCGGTATGCACGACGGCCTTTTGTGGACACTGAAACGCGAGACTCGCGCGGTGCTCCGGACATCCAAATGGATCCACGAGTGCCGAAACCTCCGCACTTTCCGGACAGACGCTTTCACGCCGATCGCCTCTCCCCGCGTCGTTTAAAAACTACTTCGTCGTGAGATCTCCGTGTTCTCTTTCTCCACTTTCATTTACAGCGCGCCCCTCGAATCGAAAAGAGAGAGAAATGAAATAGCCGGGTAGACAGGTGCACGCAAATTTGGCGGCAACTTTGTATCGGGAGACACTTGTACAAGACGCATTCCTTATGAGCAGTTCATGATGCTCGTGTTTATCACATAGGTGGATTTGCTGGGAACAATGTGTCATATAAAATACGAGAATCTGCAAGAGAGTGCAACTTTTACATGGAGAGAAAATATTATAGCTTCTTTCTTTTTTCGTATAAATTCTTTTCGATTTTATCATGTTTCTAGGAATATGTTTCAGGAATAAACTGTCAGTAAGATCTATCTTGCTAAGGAACATGGTGAATCTCGCCAGAATTTTTGTATACTTGCTTCATAAATGTGATTAAAATATTTGCAAAGTTGCCATTTTACCGATTTCGTTTCACGTCGCGACAAACGTGAAGGTTTATCTGGGTGTCGAAGCACGGAGACGAACGGGAGTAAAAGTTCGATTTTCGCAAAAGAGAAATTTTCGGGGGAGTCTGGAAAGAGAAAATTTCGAGGAGAGTCGAGAATTTGAAGAGTCAGAAGCGAGATTTTCGGTCGTTCCGTCGACCGTGTAGCGTTACACTGGAAGACGATCGAAAACCCGAGAGAAACCCGGCGGGCTCTCGTTACCAATTAACGATGATACTCTTTCGTCGACTTTGTAACGAGAGACTGACTGACACTCTCGTCGATCCCTAAATGGAGCTAAGATATCCATGATTCCAGCCGGTTATAGCGCCGATAAAAGCGCGAGGGACGTGACTCTCGCAAGGCGGAAGGAATGGTGGCTGGTGCGCGAGATAGGTTTTCATCCCGACGTGATTACACGAGGAGAGTACAACGTCTGCTCTCTCTCTCTCTCTCTGTCGCACGCCCTTTCTCTATCTTCCCGGTCGTTTCTCGTCGCTTCCGGCATTTACACGCGAGATCTCGATGAATATCCGATAACGTTATAACTCCACGCGCGAATCCTCAGTAGCGGCCCTAAAGAGAGATTTCACTCACCCGTCGTGACTAAATAACAGGTGTGGATCATTCGCGCTTAGACGTCCGACATTGACATTGATTTCCATATTAACGATCGTCGTCAGGCACAACGTCTGTCTCTCTCTCTCTCTCTTTCTCTTTCTGTAGGTAGGTGCGAGCGCGTAGTCCGTGCGAGGCTACCAGCGAGCCTCCGATAAATACGGGCCCCTCAAAACTCATTTGACAGGCTGACGGAGAACGAATGTTTGCATTCGATAACTCGGTAGCGTTTGACAGATAGACCAACTGTCCGAGGCGCAATCCATCGAAGCGGCCGCTGAATTAATCGATATGTAGACGAGCCCCACGCGGAGGGGGCTCCCCTCGTCCATTCGCGACGAGCATGTAAATGGACGTAGCTAACGAAATATATTTCCTCTGTATCTCGGGGACCGCGAGCGGCATTGAGCGTGCAGAGACGAAGGTAGCGGCAAAGCCGCGTCCCGACGTCGGAAATTACCATCTACGGCGGCTTTTCATCAACATGAAGCACCGTCGACGAAACTCGACCGAGATTGTCACAACTGCGTCGAAAGTCACGTTAATCCTCGCGACATGAGCTCTCGTTAATCAAATTCCTGCAAATTGCGAGCACCTTTGACATTTGTCGGCGATACGTTCTCGTCGTGGAGCCACGTTGAATCGCGTTAGACGAATTAGGTAGCGATTGGCAAACCGCAATGCAAGGCTAGAGTCGTTCTCTGTCAACGTAAGACGATTCGCGCGTCGTTGTTACACAGCACCTCGAGTTCTATCACTTTGTACGGCAATACTCCGGTCGGTTTGATCGGAATGCGAGAAGAATCTCGTCGTCACCTCTATCTAGCTGTCGGTAAGGGACACCTGCTCGTGGAAATCTGAGAATTCGGACATTCCTCATGTGAAAAACGAGCCGAGTAACTTACGAACTATTTGCACCATACGTGTCATGTTTGCAGTCGCTTCGAGGTTCTCTTCTCTCCCCCCTGCTCTTCCTTCTATTTCTCTCCCTTTCTGCGTTTTCAGAGCAAAATGCCACCGTGTCAAGCATAACCCGTCTTCCTTTCAACCAATTCAAGCAACTTCCTTTCGAGATGTCTACTCGCGACTTGTAGTATTCTCCTACCTAAGTTTCCATTTACCTCTCGCGTACGCGTGTTACGTAATCTTTTCGGTAGTCGAGACACGCTCTTAGAATGGCGCGATGGAAAGTCACGATTAACGATAAACAGCAGGTAATCCCGCACGTTAAACGCGAACCGTACACGCAATACCGATCGTTTTCCTCATTCGCGTTTCATTGCACCTGCTTGACGTTCCAGAGGGATCGTATCTCCCGCGAACACAAATACAAGCGTAGAGAAGTAACTCTTTCAATGGCTCTCAGCGACAGAAAACAAGAGACTACAAGTAGGATTAATAAATGCTAAGTCGTCGTTCTTAACGCGCAATTATATCGCGTACACGGAAGATCGTATGTTCACGTTAAACAAATGTCACACATTTGGATCCTCAGTTTGGATTCTTTTTAGCGGAACGAGAAAAGATAATCGAGACAAGTCAACGCGATAATGGAACGCAAACGCACATATCGAGTGTCAACGTTAAATTCATAAAAAGAAAAATAAAACGTGACGAAATTATACGTAGCAACGAACGGTCCCCCGGAAACGTTCTCAGCGCGGTGTCGCCCGAGGCTATGTCTGCAATGCCCGGAGTATAAGTCTGGCGTATAAGTTGAGAATAAGAAATAAAAATAATTTATTTCGCTTCTTTTGAGTAAGAGAAATACTTCCGGTGTAACGCAGTTAGAGTACATAAGGAGTGTAAGCGAAATAAATTATTCCCATCTCTCACTTCAACACGCCAAGCTTACTCCGCGCGTTGTAGACGAGCCTTAAGACTGCAGCATACCACGTTGTCATCGTCGTCGTCGCCGTCGTCGTTATGGTCACGTCACCCCCCGAAACCGCGAGCGAAGGAACAAGCTTGCTGCTATACTACTCACTGGCGAAGCGCGGGTCGTTGGTGGCCGGTGGCGCCGGTGCGTACCAGGGATGATGGTGCGACGATACCGCGTGGGACCGCATCGGGTCCGTGGCGGTGGCCGTGGCGCCGACGCCGGGCCCGGCGTGATGGTACGGCGAGAGTTCCGCGGCGCAGTATTGGTACTGCGACGTGAGCTGCATGGTGGCGTAAGGATTGCCCATGGCGCTCATGCCGCCGCTGGTACCGCCGGCACTGCCGCCACCGCCGCCGCCGCCAACGGGGGCGGCCCCGTTGGCCAAGGAAACCGGTCCGGGGGTGCTGCCGCCGGGCGTCGAGCCGCCGTGCAGCGGCGGGCTGCCGCTGCTCGCGCTCGAGCTACCGGTGTTACCACCTACCCGAGCGCCGCAAGCGTTCCCGTAAGGCGAGCCCTGGGGATGCGTGACAACGCCGACACCGACGGCGGCGGCTGCGGCGGCGAGTTCGAGCTTCCTGTAGGATTCCTCGATCGGCGACAGGATGTCGGTGACACTGAAGGGGGTCGTGTGAGCGCCGGCGGCTTGGACGTGAGACGAGTGTTGCTTCGGCGACAGGCTCATCGCCAGGTCGATGCCATTGAGGTCCGACAGCAGGCCGGCCTGCTCCAGCTGCGACTGCTGTTGCTGTTGTTGTTGCTGCTGTTGCTGCTGGTGCTGGTGGTAGCTGGTAGCATTGCCGCCGTTGCCCTGATTGCCGCCGCCGTTTGCGCCACCGCCGCCGCCGCCGCCGCCGCTGCCACCGCTCATCTCGGCGAGCCCGACGCCGTCGAAGTACTTGAAGCTCGCGCTTCGCGGAATGATGAGGCCGGCGCTAGCCGTAACAACGGCGTGACAACATTCCGACGCTAGTGCTCCTCTTCTGCTACGACCGTACACTCGCCGCGGTTCTCACCGCGTCGTTAAAATCGCGTCGTTAATGTGCTCCGGGCGCGATCCTTGGGTTGGCGAGTCTCGGTACACTCTCCTTTCTCGCGCTCGGTTGGTTAACTCGTACACACCAGGTCCAATCGTCTCCACGGAATCTCAAAGGTCCACTCACGCTCACCCGAGATCGCTGCACGAGACTGTCACTATGCACTCGCAGTATCACTCGAATCGCAATCGGCGAACGTGGAACGCGAGTCGATACGGATTCCGTTTTCACGAACACCAGAGCCGCTCGCTCGCATAATCGACGCGAAGCTCGCGATCATCCGCCTCGAGCCAGTAATCGTCCCCTGTTCTCATGCCGCGATCTCGATGACGCTGTGACGCGCACATAGTTCGCAACCCGCGAGTTCCTCCGACGCACTGGCACGAGTGTCCCACGGGAAGTCACTGAGTCGTGAGACTCCGCGGACATGAACGTTTGTACTCGGTAGTTGTCGAGCTCGAGGCTGCTTTATCTGTCACTACACTCGCGTTTCACAATCAGATCGCCGACGGCACAGTGCCTTGTATCCATCTTCGTGCGTCCGTCCTCGTCTCCTTGGTGCTCTCCAGGACAACGGCTTGGCAAAGACGAAGAATCCGACACGTGATCGAACGGAAGAATCGAAGCGGGGAGTCAACCGGCGGGCGATAAGAGAACGCGTTTCACACCACGTATCCCGAATCCGTACGTACGGACGAAGCGCGAGGGGAACAAGGTCGCAGAGGGTCGTCGCGCGGCACCCACAACGGCGACCTTACACACGTGGTCGAGGACAGTGGCCGGCCAAAGCCGGCCGGCGGCCGACTGAAATCACTCGGGGGTCTTCGAGTCCTTGGATTCCGTCGATAGAGAGACGATGGTAAATGTACCACTCTACGCTTCGCCTCCACCTTCGTCGAGGATACACTCTCTCTCTGTAGGAGAGGAGCCGCTCTCTATGGATGGATGGATAGATGGATGGATGGATGGATGGCTGGCTGGCTGGCTGGCTAGCTGGCTGGCTGGCTGGCTGGCTGGCTGGCTGGCAGGCTGGTTCGGCTGGCTGGCTTGGCTGGCTGGCTTGCTTGCTGGCTGGCTGGTTGGGTGGCTGCCTGCCTTGCTGGCTGGATGGATGGATGAATGAATGGAGAGGACTTCTGTCGGGTACTCCTGGAGAGGTCCTCACGGCCGCTTAGACCCACTCGACCAGCGCTCGCCCGCTCGCGCTCGCGCTCGCTCGTTCACTCGCTCGCTCGCTCGCTTGCTCGCTCGCCCGCCCGGGCACAGGCCCCACAGCCTCTCGCGGAGAACCCGTACGACGACACGATGAGTGGAGTGCCCACTACGGAGAAGTGCCTGCTACCAAGAGTCGTGATGAGATGTCCCCTTTTGCGTGTGAGAGAAGGGTTTCCATACGCCGCGGAGAGGCGGAGGAGAGGCTGCGATGGGAGAAGTGGAGATGCTAAGGCCTCCGTACGGCCATTGGGCGAGTCTCGCCAATCGAGTGGCGCGACCATGCTGTCTCGTCGTCGATTGGCGCGGCGCTTCGCCGCCGTCGACCGATGGAGTTGGTTCCCGCCGTTGCTAGTCATCCCGTTGGAGCCTAGCGGATCGAAATGGAACGTAGCAACCTATCGAAGCGAGCACTAGGCTGTGCCGCAAGGTCGTAGCGGCTGCTATGTGAAAACGCAACGCGCCCGCCCAAGCCCAGAGACCGCCCATCCGGCACCATCCTCATCACCGGATCCTGCGATGGAAGGATGGTCCGGAGGGCGGGGAAAAAGCGGCGAGAGAAAAATGTTGGACGGCACACACGCGCCGAAATTCTCGCCGTGGCTCGTCAGCGACCGACGGTACCTACTTTTCGATCTGTGTCGGCTGTCACGGCTATCGTCAGCAAGCGCACGAATCCGTATCTCTCGAGTTTTGGGTTTAGCTTTGAGTTTCTGCTACTATTCCTGCTGTTGCTGCTGTCATCGTTGCTGTTGTTGCCGTTGCTGCTGCTGCCGTTGTTGGTACTACATAAAGGATCCTCGTACATTCTCAGGATACCCGTCGTTATCATCGTCTTTCGTCTCGCGCAGCTAACCGGCGTACGCGTGCGAATTGGAACGTTACGTTAAGTGGTGTTGATTCGATGATCTGCCACGTGGGTGATTTTGGCGAGGTTCGCTTTGCTCATAGTGTGCCCAATAGCGTATTCTGTTGAACGCATTACCGCGCTGGTGAAGACTGGTGTATTAAAATCGTCGCGAGTCTAGTACCTGGACAAACAACGTGTCTGAACAAAGTATCGTCCTTACTTTAATGTCTCATTCGAACGTTATCGAACTTAACCAGCTAATTTAGTGCAGAGTCGGTCTACGCGATTCCGTCTATTCCAAAGCACATCAAAGAGAAGCGATTTCTTCGCAATCTACTTTACATTTGCATCCCTGACAGACGCAGTTCAGTTCGTCAGCTACTAACTACGATCGTGGTTGTATGTAGATTGATTTAACTGAAAAATTATAAAAAAAGTATAAAATAAGCGCCTCGTAATGTTTAACTGTCAAACGTACAATCAGATGTCATTGGTCTGCCGGTTTCAGTTTAGGAATTTTTGGGTGGGACGTATGTGTATTTGGATATACATTCAATACTTTGAATAACCAAGACGAAAGTAATATTGAGCTCTTTAATAGACAGTCACGATGTACGCGTATTTAAATAACGTTAACTTTGAAAATGTTTAAATCAAAACTGGAAGACATTAATATTGCTTTGACATTTATTAGGGATAGAATCATCAAAATCACCAGGGATTTTTGATCCCACGTTTGTAGAATGAATTGAATAATTTTTTTTCGGCGCATTTCGAAACAAACCTGACATTCAGTCGATTTACCATTCAATCATTAGTATCTATCAAATAAATATTTATTATTTTCTTAAACATTTTTTCTCTCAATGCAAGGAAAATAATCCTCCGAAAATTATTCAAGAAGAAATTTTCTCATCTAACGTTGGCTGCGTTTCGAGATACATCGAAGAAAAAGTATTTAAACCACCCTGTATACTCATAACTGTTAATTATTGTGGAGAAACAGCATAAAGATACTTCAAATATTCTTTCTTCTTTTGTTTGTGATTTTACCTGGCACTACAAATGCCACTTTGCTTGCATAATACTTGAGATATCGTTGCTATTTCTATCAAAACATAATGTTAGAGATCATCATCGAGTAAGAGCTATAACAGTATAAGGAACAGGTAAATATCACTTTATCTGGATAATATTTGATGTATCGTTACTGTTTCCGTTAAAAATCAATGTTAATAATAATTACTATGTATGTACTCTATACAGGTAACAAACGTCCGTATCACTTATTGCGCTGCCATCAATTGCGTCTGAGCGCGCAAATTTCTATCATTGCAATTTGCAGTTCTTTGAATACTTTCCGTTATTCAATAATCTTGAGGAAACTGTTGTAATCATTTCTTCCAGTTGAATAGATTTTGCAAACGTCCAATTATTAAAGTAATTAGTTCAATATATTTATTATCTATTAATTAGAAAGTTCTTAGCTTTTTTGGCAAAATTCAATATTTATTTGAAAACAAACAAAAAGAGCTCAATCATCGAAATATTCCCCGTTATTATCGATAATCTTCCGCCATCTTTCGGGCAGCTTGCAAATTCCCAGGTGATAAAAGTTCACTAGCTTCGAAGCAATAAAATCATTGATGCTTTTTCGGACTTCTATTTTAAAGTGTGTATCAGTCAAATAATGCTGTATCGTCCAGAATAAGGGGTAATTGGGAGGGCACCATGTCTGGTGGATACGTCGCGTGCGGGAGAAGTTCCCAACCCAACACGAAGATGATCTGCTTCGTCGTTTTAGCAGCATGTGGTCGTGCGTTGTCATGTAGTCGAATGACGTTGCGGCTTCCTTGTCCAGTAAAAGGCCTTTTTTTCTTTAATGCATCGCTCAAATGATGAGTTGCTGTTGGTAGCGGTCCACCGTGACTATTTCATCCGGTTTTAGCAGCTCATAATAGAGCATAGCTTTCCAGTTTCGCCAGATACAGAACAAAACATTCTTGATGGATATTAAGCTCTACAGTGGATGTCGTCAGTTGACCAAGATCTATTAATAATTTTTTGCGTTTAGGATTGTCCTATAGAATCCACTTTTCATCATCCGTGATGATTTAGTGCAAAAAATCCTGTTTGAATCGACCTAGCAAAGACAATGCTGTGTCTTATCAGCACACTTTGTTCTCTTTAATTAATTCATATTCACTTTTCTTCCTTTCAAATCTGTTCTATTTGATGCAAACGATCAGAAATAGCTCTTTAAATATTTTGATTTAATAATATCTGCAAATTGTCCGACTCAAACTTGACAGTTCGTCTAGAACGTGAGTCTCTCTGTTAAAATTAAAATCTTCGTTGCGAAACTTTTTATACTAATTTTTACACGTTGTGCGACTTACAGCATTATCACTATATCTAGTACAAATCATTTCGGCGGCTTCAGCAGCAATTTTCTTGAGATGAAATGCTAGGTAGATGGAATATACTCTTTGATTATGGCCTTACAATACTTTTGATTATATAATCTGCTATGATCGGTTATAATGGACTACTAGCGGTGATTTTAGACATCTGTCAACATCTATAGCACCGCCAGGACCAAATAACGGCTATTATTTTAACTATCATCGTGCTTTTATTTCTGTTTTACCTACTGTCTGTCAAGTAAGAGAGTAGTCGAGTTAATTTATAAAAAAAAATTATTAAACAAGATTTTCACATTCATATATGCATTGTACTTGATGAAAAATAAGATGCAATTTTGTTAATAATGCGTCCAATCACTATCGACGTCGATAAATGCCTGGCATCTCTGAAGCATGATTTCAACCAAATTGGCGGCGTATTCTAGCGGCAAGGACCTACAAATCCGACGAATCTCGCGAGATAATTACTGCGAAGTGTACGTGCGTTTTCCACAAAGTTTATACTTCATGTATGCTCACACATTTTCAATAGGATTAACATCGGGCGATCGCGACGGCCAATCCAGTGTAACGATGCCAGATTGCTTCTTCCATTCGGTACAGAGCTTGTTGCGATATTTGGGATCGTTGTCCTCCTGCAAAATCCAGTCCTCATTTTTGTCGATGAACCAACGTTTGATAGACGTTTAACAAAGCCTTTTTGATTCTCACCATTTTCTCGGCATTCAGGTTATAGGTAAAGGGTGTAAAGTGCCAAAACCCTGCTCTGAGAAGCAGCCCCAAAGATGAACCTTTACTCTGTACCTTTACTCTTAACGGGTCGCCAGACAAGCCTATTGATAGGGGTTGATCAGGCTCGCGTAAGAATACAACGTGCCCATACAGAGCATTCGTCGGTAAAAATTATATTGCTAAAATTATATTGCTAAAATCTCGATCAATGTTCTCGCGCGCCCAAGCGAGTCGCTTCTTCACGTGTTTTTCAGTCAACAGAGATTTCTTTATTGCGTTGCGCCATTTCATGTTCTAAGCTAGGAGACAGATTCGGATAGTTTCGTGCGATAAATCTAAACCTTTCTGCTTCAATTTTGTTTGTCCTTGATGCAGCGTTAAGTCAGGATTCCATGAAAACATATTCACTATTTGTTTTTCGCTTTTTTTATCCACTTTTCCTATCGAACCACGTTCTGGTAAATCATCAATATTTTTTGCCATATTATACCGCTGCACCCACTTTCTGTACGAATGCTTTCGACTTTTTCATATATTTAGCAGCCGCTGATTGCGACATTCTCGAACTTTTTGGGGGAATGTAAAGGAACACAGCCTCGTAGCGCGACACGTATTTGGCACTCATGACGTTCAACGTGTTTCTTTTACAAAATATCAATGACAATTAAATCTTTTTTAATAGTGCATCAAAGAGAGAGGTTCTCTCTATCGACTCACGAAAAATTTAAGGCGATACCTTTTACCAACTTTTACTAAGTAAAGTCGACCACACTCTTATTTGATAAACTGTATTCAGGCTTAAAGCTTAAGTTTTATGGCTTAAGTTCACATTGTAGATCCTATTTATGATATATGAGATTCAAAGATAAAATTTCTCATATTATGCAGTTAGATCAACCTTTTCCGTTAATTAAAAGAATATTTTTGAACATCCATATAACTACATTTCAATTTCTTTTTACCTAAATTTCTTAGTTGAGATTTCTGTACTAATATTAATATATTAATTGGTTTTATTAATGTTATAAACTTAAATATTATCATTATACAAACTTAACCGACAGCTCTGAAAGATGTAGGAACTTTGCATCTATTACTTCAGAGGGCGCGTCGAGGAAACGTCACAGAATCTTCGAGTTTCTCAAATTGAATATTGACGATGACTGCTGTTGGAAATTTGAACTTGAATAATTGAGGCGAAGCAAGTCAAAATTAAAATTAGACGATTCATCGTATTCTAATCTCTAATCCGCAATCCTCATTTATCAATATTTAGTCTGATGCGGACGTAGTCACTTTCAGGCTCCTTTCTGTATTTTCACATTTTCTTTTTTCACATCAAAATCGTTATTTCATATCAAGATTAATTAATCTTGATGTGAAATAAGAAAATTGGAAATGCAGAAAGGAGCCCGAAAGTAACTACGTCCGCATCAAACTAAATATCGATAAATAAGGATTGCTGATTAAAAATTAAAACACGATAAATCATCTAATTTCAATTTTTACTTGCTTCGCTCCAATTATTCAAGTTCAAATCTCCAACAGCAGTCATCGCCAATACTCAGTTTAAGAAACTCGAAAATTTCTGTGACGCTTTCTCAATGCGCCCTCTAAAGTAATGGATGCAAAGCTCCTACAACATCTTTTAGTGCTGTCGGTTAAGTTTGTATAATAATATTTAAATTTATAACGGGTGCTTTCCAATTGCTTAACACATCTTGACACACACGTACACAAAACCAGTCTACTGATTACATATTATCTAAAATATCTTGTAAGATAATATGCAACCAATAAATTGGTTTTGTGCAACACAGTGTACGCAACTGGAAAGCACCCAACATTAATAAAACTAATTAATATATTAATATTAATTGATTTAATAATAATTATATATGTTACATTTACAATATATTATGCATATAATTATGCATATGCATAATTGAGTGTAAAATTAGTAAAAAATAACTACTCATTAACGTTACTAAAGCCTGTATCAGACTATCGACTACAGGCCGATTCGACTGCCGACTACGACTGCTGATTCCAATTGGTCAATGCTAAAACGTAAAAATTATTTATATACGCTACTCAAAGATTACAATGCATATACTTTCGATACGGGCTTACGGTTAGCTACGACTCGAGTCGGCC
>NW_022639491.1:236650-240747 GCF_010583005.1 Odontomachus brunneus | reverse complement strand
GGATAAATTAAAAATCCTCTACTTTTTATTGAAATTAAAGACGAATTTGATGATGTAGAACTTTCTAAAGCTTTTAAACAATATTCACATTTTATTTCTCTCTGTAAAGATCGAACAATAGAACCTGCTATGTAAGAAATAATTGTTTCAGCAACCTCTGATACAGTACATGGATGTATTACATGTGAGTGCGTGTCAAAATTCTGAATTAACGTTAATAATCTTTCTGTATCCCTATCAATATTTTTGTCAATTATGCTTCCATCTTCTCTGTTATTTATTTCAGGTAATACATGTTTGATTAATGGCGTGGTCATATTAATTAATGAAACCGGGAGTTCCATTTATAGAAGTGTACCATTTATATAATGTTTTTGGATGAGGTAAAATGCAATCAAATTTGTTTCTTACATAATTATAAGCTTTCGGACTGTAATAATTTAAAGTTAATGCAAATGACCTTAATTCGGGGCTGTATTGTTTATTAACTTTATTGTTATTAGATTTCAAAATTATTCTTTTTAAAAAATCTTTATTAGACTTACCTATTTGCTTTAAAATATCTAAGTGATTCTCATCTAATTTTGATTTTAAAGATACCATAACAGTATCAAAATCTGCTTTAGATTTTTGTTTTATTTTGCGTTTCAAACGTTTAATTATTTGTTGAGATTTTTGTTTATATTCTTCCAAAGAAGCTTTCAAAAATTTGATAGTATCATCTTTGTCATCTTGAAAATGTTCAGGATTAACAGATGTCGAACGATGAACTTTCACTATTGAATTTTCAGATAAATTTATTGGAGAAGTACACCTATCAATAAAAGACTTTTCATCGACTATAACAGTGCAATCTTGAAATTTATCTAAAAATAATATAGAGTATTAATGTTCAAAGAGTTTTAAAGTATATATAATATTTTCTAAATGAAATTAGATAACTATATAAAAATTTTAACTAACCAGTTAACAAAGGTTGTTCTTTTACAGTTAATTCTCCAGTGGATTCATCAAGAAGCATTTCATCAGTCATGGAAATACTTTGTTTTTGAAAATTATTGTTATTTATCTGTATTCCCTGTATTTTATTCCCTGTATTTAATTTTTTTGTACTATGTGTATCAATTGATGAAAATGAGGTTTCTAAATATGAAAGTTGATCTGAATTATAATCAGTAGAAGAAAACGATAAATTTAAATAATTCTGTTGATTTTTAATGTTTTCTTGTTCGTTTCTATTATTGTGTGTGTCATCAACAAAAGCTTCTACCTAAAGAAATAAAAGAAATTATTAATAAAAAAGCGCAATTAATATCAACTAGAATAAAATATTATAATATTTCATACACAAGGCACAGCATTTTCGCGTAAAAAAATTTTATCTAATGTCCTGTTTATATCTTCTTCTTTAAAATGTAAAGAACAAATTGATGCATGTTTTTTCAAGTTAGTGTTTTCACTTAATCCAATATTTTTAAGCCATAATGCTCTTCTATTTGCATCTTTTGGTAACCTGTTGACAATAAGAAATAGTTATATTTATTATAACTTTAATCAAATTTTTTTCTCTTTTGCTTTGAATAAATATAGCATCAACAGACACATCCATCAATAGTATTAACAAAGAAAATATTTTTATATTAATAAAAATAAAATATTACATATTAATAAGAATAATATATTATAATTTTTTACCTGTGGAAACTAATTTTTATATTTTGTTCCAATACTTTTTGAAATTTATTTTTACATTTCTCTGAAGAATTTGTTGTGAAACATCCTGGTACAATGCACTTTACCATTTTTATTTGCAAAGAGTCAATTAACGTTGCTGAATGAGACGAATGCGTTCGAGTATCTAACCTAACTTTGTAGTTGTCACACTAAACAGCGCAAGCAGGATATCACTGACACATATCTATGTGTAAGTTCTTTGAAATCAATATGGCGGAGAAATCAATATGACGGTTCCCCCTTCATGCCTAAGAGAACCCCCTCTTGCCTAAAGTAGGACTTTATGCTCCGTCCCTCTATTCTTTAGTTCGTGCTTCAATCAGAGACTTGCCATAAGGGGGCCATTTTTGATTGGTCCAGAATTTTTGTCAACTCCCGCTCATATTTGAAACGCACAAAGTTTACCTTTAACATTATAATGATAATTTAGCATTAGAAACTAAAAATAAATGTTTCAACGGAACTAAATATTATGTTCTTATTATATACAATATTTAAAAACTGTATATATCGAAAAATTCTTTGTATTACTTGTTATTTCTTTTTTATGGGTTGCATTCCAAAACATCTTTTTCAAGGAAAATTTTACTCTCAAATGTATAGTTCACGTTACATATTTCACGTTACATATTTCACTATAGATGTAACAGTAAAATTTTCCTCGGAAAGGACGTTTTGGAATGCAACCATGAAATATGATAGCTAGAAATACATAGTTTCCTAATATTTTGCATTATTAATCTTTCTTGTTAGCATACTAATTAGGAATTGCAGAGCTTCTACTTAAAAAAAAGCGAATCTTTTGTAAGCAAAATTTAAAAAACGGTCAAATGTAATTATTGAAAGAAAAGCACTTTCAAATTTGCAAAATTTATTTAAAAAAGGTATATACAGCCATAGACTTACTATTGTAACGCTTACAATTATAATTTTTTTTGTTCATAATTCTTAACCTAAATACAACAAATCTGTTAATTATTTTTGAAAATAATTGGTGACAATTCATTATGTGATCTGCGGGAACCAGATTAAATTTCATAATTAAATAACTTTTCCAATCAATATTTTCAGTATTAAAATATTTACAATAATGTCGGAACATCTTTTCTAATAATATAAATAGTTGGAATGTTTTAATGTTTACAAAAAATAACGAATTCATTTTGTAACATTTAAATTGAACAAACTTTGTAAAGAAATAGTGTGGTGGACTGTGTGATTGTACACAATGAATACAGTTCTTACAGGTTTTACATATTTTTATTATCGATCTGATAATATATCCCGCAATGTTATATAATGAATTTAATTCAATCGTTGTTAACTTTAATGTCGAATTACTTTTAAAAGGTGGAATTGTTTCAATATTTGCTTTATTAATATTATTATTGGAATCCGCCACAAAATCATTGTTTTGTTGTTTTCCTGATAAATATTCAATAAATCCTGAAATATATTCTCGATCATCATTCTCATAGTTGCTATTGTTTATATGTTGCATATATATCGCAGTAGAGATTAATTTTAAATCATTCGTAAATTGTAATGCATTTGGTACATTTTTTTGTCGAATTTGTGAAAAGAGGTTCTCTATACAATCTTGAGTAAGTCTAGACGTTAAAACAAATTTAAAATTTTTCTGACTAATAAGATATTGCGTTAAATCTATTATCGATTTAGTAGAAATAATAATACCTCTCTGCACCGGTTTGAAATCTCCTGCAATACCTATTTTTAATTTGTAAAAAATATCAATAATTTCATTTAAAAAATCAATATTTTCGTTATATACGTCTTCATATTTTGTACCAAGAGCTAATGCGCAATATCTAGATGTTACAAGAGAAAACCATTTAGATACAATTTTTACAAACCAAGCGGTAGTCATATACTCTGGTTTATTATTCTCATCTGCTAACAACAGAAAAGAGCTACTAACGTCATTACAAAAAACATGTTTGGCTTTATTGACTTTCATTTTGTTAAAATTATTGCATCTAATATCATCAGCTTGTAATTTAGGTGTTAAAAAAAGCTCAGAATTACTTTGAATATTTATCAGTTCATCAAAATGTTGTAATTCAATTTTATTGGAAGGTAAATTATATTTTATTACAACATCATTAGAAACAATTATCGTTCCATTATTAACTAACGCTTGTTTCAGATTTTTCAAAATATGTGCTGGGTCGCCAATAATATATAACAAACGTTTTCATCAAAGGGATGTATAATACAATTACTTATTGTACTAAACCTTCCTGTACTTATACCTAATAGTTTCCACAGTCCGACATTTCCAGGACCCATGTCTGAGGTGAGAAAGTTAACATGAAAACCCATTTGTTCTGTTTTAGTAATTA
>NW_022639491.1:232859-236640 GCF_010583005.1 Odontomachus brunneus | reverse complement strand
TAATACAATTACTTATTGTACTAAACCTTTCTGTACTTATACCTAATAGTTTCCACAGTCCGACATTTCCAGGACCCATGTCTGAGGTGAGAAAGTTAACATGAAAACCCATTTGTTCTGTTTTAGTAATTATCTGAAAAATAATACGTTTCAAAGTTGCAGAAGAGAAACTGTTACCAGTAAAATGGTGTTCCACCACATGCTTCCACCTATTATTTATACCGACAAGCATAAACACGAGAGCTTTTGTTGCTATACCTTTTTCGTTGGGAAACGTGATGTTTCCCACTATTGATCCTGTTGATGAGTTATAAAAATTTTTGAGTGTGATTGCCATTTCGTCAAACACCAAGCCACATTCTAAATCAGCTTCTTTTTCAAGACATTTTATGTGACCAAAAATTCAAACATTTTGTTCGAAATTCCTGGCTCAAATTTGAAATCTTCTAATTAGCGTCCGTAAACTTGGAAATGGGTATCCTTGTTGAATAAGTTTATTATAGCCGTTAGATCCGCAAACAAATATAAGTTGTAGAGCACGTTGAATAGTTTTATGGGACCAATTTCGACATCGCTTTTTTTTCATTAAAGTCTGAATTTGATCTTCATTAAAAATTGATAATACAGCTCTTTTGTACTTATCGTTTTTTATAATAATTTGTAATGTCTGTATTTTGTTTCTCAGACCTTTCATTTTCCTTCTCATATTTATAATTTGTAAATATTGTTTATTTATAATTTCTGTTTTTTTACATTGCTTATTTTTTCTTACATTTTTATCCGTACTATGTAAAGACTCAGAAGTTGATGTCTGAAGAAAATATTGTCATATAAATATGTTGAACTTCTCTGTCATAGCGTTATTGTTTTTACACATACACGGAGAAGATTTAACTAGAATAATTAACATTGTACTAATATATGGACAACTATAAATATTTGCGTTGATACTTTCAATTTCATAGCAAGCAAATTTTCTTCTTGCAGCAAACTGAAAGTCTACGAAGCAAATATTTTTTGTTCTCCATATATTAACAAAATTTTAGTTCCATCTATCTTTTCCTCTGTGTAATACTTACTTCACATCGTATATCTTCATTTTTATTATGAAGCAATTTATTAGAAATATCTAGCACGTCACCATTAGCGTCATGATCTGCCACGTCACAATCTGGCGCATCACTATTTACATCATATTTTGCCAATGAAGAGTTTGAGGTATTCATAATTATCTGAAAAAAATTTTACGTCATACAAATACATCAAACTTTTCTCTTCTAGCATTACTGTTTTAATACTTAATATTTACTTCATATGCCACATCTTGACTTTTATTATTAATTAATTGATTGTTAGAAATATTATGTGGTACGTCATCATTAATGTCAATTTCTTCAAACATTGAAGATTCTGAAGTATTCATGTTTATCTGAAAAGAAGTTTTATGTTATACAAATGCATTATTGTGGTATTATTGTTTCCAGACTTACTTCACATTCCATATCTTGACGTTCATTGTTCTTAATCAATACGTTATTAGAAACATTGTTATTTACCACGTTTGTCTTTTTAAGAAAAAAACCAAATATAGTAGGAATTGCATCTTTTTCCAATTTTTTTTTTCCATCTAATCTTTGTTGCCACATATCAGATGCAAAATATATCTGTATAAAAACAGAGAAACCATATTTAATCCCAATTGTTATATAATTATTCTTTTTAAAAATATACACTTTTTAAATATATAAACATTAAACATCAAAATTATTATAGTAATTTAACATTTTTCACATTTTCAAATTGTAAACAAAATGAAATAAAAAATAAAATATTATATACAATATATAAGTTACCTACAGTAAGAAAAATAAATATAAATATATCAATTAAAGAAAATATGTTCATATCATAATCATTTTTCATTACATTAATAATATATTCATAATTTTGTTATAATTTTGTAAGAAATATAAAACGTAACCTCACAAAGAAATGAATTATTTGTAGGCGTCCAATTTTTCCGGTCAACATTTTTCGCCCATATCGCTCGACGTTCAGAATTTCTAGGGAATATCTTCATGATATATCCTTTCGATGATGAATTGTTGCAAAATTCTGCACAACATCCACCCATTTTTGCGGAATATTATTTCAGCACGTCGTTGCACCGCTTAACCCACACTATATACACATACATGTATAGAGCCACACATATACACACACTATTCGTGGAAGAGCGAGATAGCCTATACTATTCTCTTTCTTGCAGGAATTTGACAAAATCTTATGGCCAGTCTCTGATTGAAGGGTCTCTAGTCTGTGCCATAGACGTAGTATACATGGACCCCGCATACGGTTAGAAAAGTGAAGCCAATATGTACGGCCCCTCTCTGTTCTCTGTCTCTTTCTGCACAGACAAAGTGTGCAATAAAATTTAAGTAAGATTTTACTTACCAGTCTAGTCGGGGTGTTGCGTAATAATATTAAAGATTAAAACACGATAAATCGTCTAATTTCAATTTTTACTTGCTTCGCTCCGATTATTCAAGTTCAAATCTCCAACAGCAGTCATCGCCAATACTCAATTTAAGAAACTCGAAAATTTCTGTGACGCTTTCTCAATGCGCCCTCTGAAGTAATGGATGCAAAGCTCCTACAACATCTTTTAGTGCTGTCGGTTAAGTTTGTATAATAATATTTAAATTTATAACGGGTGCTTTCCAATTGCTTAACACATCTTGACACACACGTACACAAAACCAGTCTACTGATTACATATTATCTAAAATATCTTGTAAGATAATATGCAACCAATAAATTGGTTTTGTGCAACACAGTGTACGCAACTGGAAAGCACCCAACATTAATAAAACTAATTAATATATTAATATTAATTGATTTAATAATAATTATATATGTTACATTTACAATATATTATGCATATAATTATGCATATGCATAATTGAGTATAAAATTAGTAAAAAATAACTACTCATTAACGTTACTAAAGCCTGTATCAGACTATCGACTACAGGCCGATTCGACTGCCGACTACGACTGCTGATTCCAATTGGTCAATGCTAAAACGTAAAAATTATTTATATACGCTACTCAAAGATTACAATGCATATACTTTCGATACGGGCTTACGGTTAGCTACGACTCGAGTCGGCCGATCCAATCAGTCAATGCTTCACTGTGATTGGTCTATTGAAAGTTGGCAATCGAGTCGGTCTGTGCTACAGACCCTTCAATCCACGGACTAAGGAATAGAGGGACGGTGCATAACCTAGAGGGAAGAGGCACGTTCGCGGCGGGGGGGGGCCGCCATGTTGGTTTCAAAGATTATCGCACACATAAAACATGTACAGTGTATGTGTGAAATACACAGTACAGAATAATAAAGTTTAAAATTTTATTAATCTTTTACATTAAATTTTTCTTTAATTATTTAATAATATATAATACATTTAACAATGTAATAAGCTAGTATAACAAACACATTAAATAATATTTTATATATAAAAATAAACTAAAACTTTTGAAAAATTAAACATAAATTTTGGAGATATTTTCAGAAATGATTAAATTAATAATTCTATAGAATCTCAACAAAAAACAATTTAAATATATTTACCATAAACATTTATTGATGTTTATGCTGAATTAATTTAGTAAACTTTTGTCTATCACTATTGCTTTTATCGACAGTCTTAGAGCAAATATAGTGTAATCTAATTTTGATGAATTTTTTAATTATAGCTTCGGTAAGATAAATTGA
>NW_022639491.1:227891-230652 GCF_010583005.1 Odontomachus brunneus | reverse complement strand
CGGTTTGAAATCTCCTGCAATACCTATTTTTAATTTGTAAAAAATATCAATAATTTCATTTAAAAAATCAATATTTTCGTTATATACGTCTTCATATTTTGTACCAAGAACTAATGCGCAATATCTGGATGTTACAAGAGAAAACCATTTCGATACAATTTTTACAAACCAAGCGGTAATCATATACTCTGGTTTATTATTCTCATCTGCTAACAACAGAAAAGAGCTACTAACGTCATTACAAAAAACATGTTTGGCTTTATTGACTTTCATTTTGTTAAAATTATTGCATCTAATATCATCAGCTTGTAATTTAGGTGTTAAAAAAAGCTCAGAATTACTTTGAATATTTATCAGTTCATCAAAATGTTGTAATTCAATTTTATTGGAAGGTAAATTATATTTTATTACAACATCATTAGAAACAATTATCGTTCCATTACTAACGCTTGTTTCAGATTTTTCAAAATATGTGGTAGGTCGCCAATAATATATAACAAACGTTTTCCATCAAAGGGATATGTAATACAATTACTTATTGTACTAAACCTTTCTGTACTTATACCTAATAGTTTCCACGGTCCGACATTTCCAGGACCCATGTCTGAGGTGAGAAAGTTAACATGAAAACCCATTTGTTCTGTTTTAGTAATTATCTGAAAGATAATACGTTTCAAAGTTGCAGAAGAGAAACTGTTACCAGTAAAATGGTGTCCCACCACATGCTTCCACCTATTATTTATACCGACAAGCATAAACACGAGAGCTTTTGTTGCTATACCTTTTTCGTTGGGAAACGTGATGTTTCCCACTATTGATCCTGTTGATGAGTTATAAAAATTTTTGAGTGTGATTGCCATTTCGTCAAACACCAAGCCACATTCTAAATCAGCTTCTTTTTCAAGACATTTTATGTGACCAAAAATTCAAACATTTTGTTCGAAATTCCTGGCTCAAATTTGAAATCTTCTAATTAGCGTCCGTAAACTTGGAAATGGGTATCCTTGTTGAATAAGTTTATTATAGCCGTTAGATCCGCAAACAAATATAAGTTGTAGAGCACGTTGAATAGTTTTATGGGACCAATTTCGACATCGCTTTTTTTTCATTAAAGTCTGAATTTGATCTTCATTAAAAATTGATAATACAGCTCTTTTGTACTTATCGTTTTTTATAATAATTTGTAATGTCTGTATTTTGTTTCTCAGACCTTTCATTTTCCTTCTCATATTTATAATTTGTAAATATTGTTTATTTATAATTTCTGTTTTTTTACATTGCTTATTTTTTCTTACATTTTTATCCGTACTATGTAAAGACTCAGAAGTTGATGTCTGAAGAAAATATTGTCATATAAATATGTTGAACTTCTCTGTCATAGCGTTATTGTTTTTACACATACACGGAGAAGATTTAACTAGAATAATTAACATTGTACTAATATATGGACAACTATAAATATTTGCGTTGATACTTTCAATTTCATAGCAAGCAAATTTTCTTCTTGCAGCAAACTGAAAGTCTACGAAGCAAATATTTTTTGTTCTCCATATATTAACAAAATTTTAGTTCCACCTATCTTTTCCTCTGTGTAATACTTACTTCACATCGTACATCTTCATTGTTATTATGAAGCAATTTATTAGAAATATCTAGCATGTCACCATTAGCGTCATGATCTGGCACGTCACTATCTGGCACATCACAATTTACATCATATTTTGCCAATGAAGAGTTTGAGGTATTCATAATTATCTGAAAAAAATTTTACGTCATACAAATACATCAAACTTTTCTTTTCTAGCATTACTGTTTTAATACTTAATATTTACTTCATATGCCACATCTTGACTTTTATTATTAATTAATTGATTGTTAGAAATATTATGTGGCACGTCATCATTAATGTCAATTTCTTCAAACATTGAAGATTCTGAAGTATTCATGTTTATCTGAAAAGAAGTTTTATGTTATACAAATGCATTATTGTGGTATTATTGTTTCCAGACTTACTTCACATTCTATATCTTGACGTTCATTGTTCTTAATCAATACATTATTAGAAACATTGTTATTCACCACGTTTGTCTTTTTAAGAAAAAAACCAAATATAGTAGGAATTGCATCTTTTTTCAATTTTTTTTTTCCATCTAATCTTTGTTGCCACATATCAGATGCAAAATGTATCTGTATAAAAACAGAGAAACCATATGTAATCCCAATTGTTATATAATTATTCTTATTAAAAATATACAACATTAAACATCAAAATTATTATAGTAATTTAACATTTTTCACATTTTCAAATTGTAAACAAAATGAAATAAAAAATAAAATATTATATACAATATATAAGTTACCTACAGTAAGAAAAATAAATATATCAATTAAAGAAAAAATATTCATATCATAATCATTTTTCATTACATTAATAATATATTCATAATTTTGTTATAAATTTGTAAGAAATATAAAACTTAACCTCACAAAGAAATGAATTATTTGTAGGCGTCCAATTTTTCCGGCCAACATTTTTCGCCCATATCGCTCGACGTTCAGAATTTCTAGGGAATATCTTCATGATATATCCTTTCGATGATGAATTGTTGCAAAATTCTGCACAACATCCACCCATTTTTGCGGAATATTATTTCAGCACGTCGTTGCACCGCTTAACCCACACTATATACACATCATGTATAGAGCCACACATATACACACACTATTCGCGGAAGAGCGAGATAGCCTATACTATTCTCTC
>NW_022639491.1:206411-227881 GCF_010583005.1 Odontomachus brunneus | reverse complement strand
CCACCCATTTTTGCGGAATATTATTTCAGCACGTCGTTGCACCGCTTAACCCACACTATATACACATACATGTATAGAGCCACACATATACACACACTATTCGTGGAAGAGCGAGATAGCCTATACTATTCTCTTTCTTGCAGGAATTTGACAAAATCTTATGGCCAGTCTCTGATTGAAGGGTCTCTAGTCTGTGCCATAGACGTAGTATACATGGACCCCGCATACGGTTAGAAAAGTGAAGCCAATATGTACGGCCCCTCTCTGTTCTCTGTCTCTTTCTGCACAGACAAAGTGTGCAATAAAATTTAAGTAAGACTTTTACTTGCCAGTCTAGTCGGGGTGTTGCGTAATAATATTGCGCTCTATAATATTATGGAAACGAGAAATGGATGCACGCGCAACAAAAAAGTGACAAAATAAGAAGAAACCTATAGTCCCTCTAGTTCTCTTTCTAGATGTTGGCTTCACTCTGGCTGCGTTCCTTTTGGACGTTCACGCGCTTTAAGGCTCAGTTCCACAACCTCCGTTTAACTTTAACTACCGGTTAAGTCTCAACAGTGATTGGTTAATTCTGATTAACTCTTCTTAACACTAAATGCGATTGGTCAAGTCCAATGGAATAACCGGTTAGTTAACTAGAGGTTGTGGAACTGAGCCCGAGCGCTTATAAGCGTCACTCTATCTTTCTTCCGCATCTAATGAGCGATAAAGATAGAATGGTGCTTACAGCGCGTGAGCGCCCAAAAGGAACGCAGTCTCTATTAAGGTACCTTTAAATAGGAGCGTTAAACGTTAAAGCGTTAGCCAATCAACGTATCAGGTCCCAGAAGTATATTTGTAGTTTTTGCGGAAAGTGGCACGTTGATTGGCTACTGCTTTAAAACTCGACGCTCGATGCTTCCATGTAAAGTGTCCTTTAGATGACAGACATAGGGCATACGGAGTCCATGTATACTATATCCATGGCCTGTGCAGTTGGTAGTCTGATACGGGCTTAAGGACTGATTTTTCAATAGCAGTTTAAATTTGGATTTAAGTTTAAACTCTATTCTATAACAATGCGTTTGTTTTATTTAAACAGAGTTTAAGTTGAAATCTAAGTTTAAACTATCATTGAAAAATCTGTCTTAAGTTATTGCCAGTTCTTTGAAATATTTTCTTCTTGAACCGCAAATAACTATTGTAACGTATTGTAACTTATTGCGTGAAAGAGATGAAAAACAAAACAGAGACGCTTGTTTATAGCGAATTTGATAGCTTGCACAAAAGCGCACTGAGCGCACGCTAAAGCTTGTTTACAGTATATTCTTATATTTAAGATCGTGTTTTAAATACATATTTAAAAACATTTTAGTTAATAAAATGATTCGTACGGATGTTGTACATATTATATTATTGGTTAAAAATATTTGAGAATTTATTTAAGACAATCTTTAAATATAATAACATACTATAAACAAGCTTAGTGCGCACTAGTGCAAGCAACCGAATTCGCTATTAGCGATTAACTCGTCTCGTGCCTATCGCTGCGTGATTTGCTCATCAGTAATGAGATAGACAGAGCGCTTGGTCATCTATTCTTTTCTAACTTACTATTATAGTAGTAGAGCGACACACACATGAATTAGACATGCTGTTTTCACCAAAAAGTCGTCTAACAGGTGTAGTTTAGACACATTTTGTCAGGGGGCGTGTCGGAAAATGTGTCTTCTGAAATCCTTACGGGATAATTGTATCAGGTTTCCCTCTACAATAATATTTTAATAATTCATTATTCTTTTTATATTATTGTGAAGCGTGCCAGTCGGTGTCGCGCGGATTGCTTGACGCAATGGCGGTGTGAGCGTTACTGCAGCTGAGCTGTTACTGATGTTATTAAATTAGCATAAGAGAAGCAAACATGATAGCCAAACAAAATCAGCCGGTTGACGATGAAGATAATCAATCGCGAATAAAATTGATTGCGGAAAAACGAAAGACTTTGGAGGAAAAATCTGCTGAGGTATCGCATACTTGTCATTACTTTCAATGTATTGTTTTACGTAGGTGTAAGCTCAGCTGAGTTTATTCTTGTGTCAGTCTTGTTAAGTTTTTTCGATATATATCAAGGGTCATGCATGTCTCAACTTTCAATTAAGGTTACACGTGTATGATTTCTAACCTCACATATAAAATGTATAAGATTAAAAATTGAGTCTCTTGAAGATCAAATTGTTCAACCTCATTTTTTGTAAATTTCTAAACTTCATTTTTTGTATTTTTTTTTTTTAGAAATTATATAAATACTATTCATATACTCTTATGTTAAAATTAAGGAAATTATAAAGTGTAGAATTGATCAATATTTGAGTTTTGAGAATTTTAATTAGGGAAAATCTCCCAATAAATTGTACTTATTTTGGTAGTACTTGTATAGAAATCTGCCCCAGAATATTGAGTAAGTCATTTTTCAACAGTAATAAATAAATGCCAAAGCATACGTGACTCCTTTAGTACACTATATTTTGTTCTATTTTTTGTCATAGTTACTTAATTTCATTTTCATTTTTTGTCATAGTTACTTAATTTCAAATTTAAATATATTTTAAAACAATATATTTTTATTATTATTATTAATAGCAAGATACATGTATTACTTTATGCAGCATGTAGCTAATAAAGAAAGATTAATATTTTCAAATAGCAAGATAAGCTAATTTTGGAGTTATTAATAATGTTTACAACTGATTTTGTGGAATAAAATACTATACTGAAAAAAATAGTAAATTTAAATTTTAAAAATAATTTTCTTGACCATAATTTACATAATTATTTCTCTATGTGATTACACATGCTAAACATTTTTTCCTTAGTGTAATATCACCGTGAAATCATTTTCATATTTTTGTAATATTATAAAGTCACAATAAAAGAATACAATTTGCAGATTCAGGCAGAGATTAGGACCTGCTTTGAGGAGCTAGTAGAAGTCCTACGATCCAGGGAGAGACAATTGCTGCGTCAAGCAGAAGCCATTCACAGACAACAACTCTCACTGGTAGAAACATCACTGGATTTCCTGCCGTCATCGATAGCGGTTCTGGATGGTAAGAGCGAGCTGGAGGAACAAATATGTCGGTTTGGTAATATCGATATACACGGAGCGAACGGTATCACGGTGAAGGACGTGGAGCCGTACAAAGTCGTAGACTATCAGGATGCCAACAAGGATCACGTCAGTTTCGATAAGTCGATCACATGCCAGAAGATCAGAGATCGCTTGAGTCTTCCACGTTACAAGGATTTTGTATCCGACTACAAAACTCTGCGTATCTCCAGCATGCCGCCTGCTTTCCTCATCGAGAATCAACTGCGAGACGCGCGAAGCGTAAAAGGTAACTCGTTAATGCGTCTCAGCAACACTTTGTCTTTATCAGCTTGCTCGCCGCTTTTAATTATAAAACGCAAGCTCGGCTTAACGCACGTATCCTTGGACGGATTACACGCTTTTGACAAAGCGTATCCACGGAGTGTACGGTCCTTTGAGATGTCCCCAGATCTGCAAGACTTGGCGAATGAAACGACGGAGGACGATTTGCAGGAACTCGACAAGAAGGTCACGAGTCAAAATGATGCCAAAGCGATCAACGGATGCCCGAAAGAGCAGGAGAAGAGTTGTGAGCATCCAATGCAAGTGCAGCATTGGTTACGGCAGATTCTTGCGGAAACCGAGATAGAGCCAGCGATTCATGAAATAGGACAATTTTCGGAAATATCCAATGTAAAGCTCTGCAATGAGCTGTAATACTATTTGCCGGCGTTTCGATCGGGGGCCAAGGTTTCCACAGTTATGGAAAGCAAAACCGAGAAGGCTGATCTACCTTAGACTTACATACTGAATATTTTTAATTAATACGACCTTTATGCAAAAATCGATTGAAAATCGATTGAAAAGATGATATTCCTTATGTTGTGGCCTTTTTGTAATCAAAGAAATACGAAAAAAATGAAAGAGAATATGAGTGACAAAAAGTGAGTAAGAGAAGAGAAGAGATAGAGAGAGTAGGAGAAAGAGAGAGGGAAAGTATAAGAAAAAGATTTATTGTGCACATCGAACGCGATAAACTTCAGTGTCTCGGCGACAGATGTTCATCACGATATTCTTTGTTTTATACAAGAAACGTGTTCGTCGTTCGTGAAATATCGAACAAGTCGATTAGTGCCCTTTCGAAAAGTGTCGCTTAACATGTCCGAATTATACAATTTATAAGACTGTTTATTCTACTAAACAACATCGCGTATTTATTGTATCGTAGTTATAAGTTTTCAGTTTATAATGCGGCCTGCTGTCTTGTGCGTAATTGACCATTGTTAGTCGAGTGGTGGGATTCAATATACGATATATCGTTCTACGGATTCAGACAGCAGACGAAAGCACGATGATACGAGTTTTCTTTCTTTTTTTTGTTTGTTTTGTGGAATAAAATTGACGATTGTACATTGTTGTAAATAATTGAACAATCAAATTCATTGTCACATCGCAATTCCGACTTTTTCTCTGCACTTACGTAATTAGATTGTGCGTATTGCATATACTTGTCGATTATAGTATAATCGACTGATTCATGACATTGAGTGCTCAGTTATCGAAGATATAGTCAAAGCTCCAACAATTATTTATATTAAACAGGAATGATCAAAGTTTTTTTTATATTTGTACGTTTTACTGTCGCTCACCCGTTTCGAACAGATTTATATTACGTTGAGTATGCTTTCGTACATCGTTTTTAATACTGTGAGCAGATAAGATCTTTAATAAATTAATATCGTTTGTAAGATTGCACATAGAGTAAAAAATGACTGGTAATACCCATCATTACATTAATCAACTCACATTTGCGTGTCCACATGGGATTTATTTATTGTTGGTTTCATTTTTTCTTAACCCTAAACTGTATAATTGCGACATATAATCTTTGATATTGACACGGTGAAATATCTCCGTAAGATTATTCGAGATCCGCCTCTGAAGATTTCCTTCGAGCAAATAACTCATAAGTTCTCATAGCATTTCGATAGATTTATTAGAATAATATTGAAATTTCATTACAATAAAGTTTGTATATAAATTTAGTATACCGATATGTACGCGTTAAATTGTTTTATACTGTTTAGGGTTAATCGAGTGCGTATATATACGTGTTTATATTCATTTGTCGATCGCTTCATTAATTATTCAAATCAGAGGAAAGAACGGTTTGCTAGAAAAATAATTTTATCCTGACAAAATTCTCATCGTTCTTACATCGAGCTTTACAATACAGAATATATGTATATATGCGACATATATATACATCGCATAGGTATCGAGCTACCGCGAACAAGCAGATCGGCTATGACACCAACATCACGAATGTATTATTGCTGTTAATCCTTTTGCTGGTAAAACGAAGAAGACGATTCTGAATGTGAAGTGATTGGAATCACGAGCATTCCATAAACAACACAGAACACTGATAAAGAATTAACAACAAAAGCCGATCTCCGTGTCCTTAGCGGTCGAATATAAAAAAGAAATCTCGAAATATCAAATCTTTCCTCGCCAACTTCGCAAAAAATATCAAACAAAAGAAATCAGCACCTTTGTGTGAGTAGTGAGTACTACATGCAACGACTTTTATAAAATACACTTTGTGAACAACACGATATCCATGATATTGAAATAACGATGGAAAAAATGAAATTAATTTTATAACAATTTTAAAAATGTAAAAAGTGTATAGGTAGATATACAAATCATACTTGAAATTTTAAAAGAAATGATCATAGAATCTTAATAATAATGAATTATGAACTTTATAATCTCTGAATACATATTAATCGATTTTTATTATTTAATGACGCTATAACTTCTCATTATTGAAAAAAAATATTTGTTATTCTATAAAGAAACATATTTTTATATAATGTAAACAGTTCTTGTGAATTATCATTATGCCGTCCAGTGTTCCACTCAAATCACTTGCCTTTGTTACGAAACATTATTCTCTTTAATCTTGAAAATAAAAAACCATATCTACTTATGTTGAAGAAAGGCAGCTTTTATTACACGGGACAAAGTATTTCTATTATCAGTGCTTATTACTTTGGACTTATCTTTTAGCATTGTTGTTTTTTTTCATCAAGTTGACTTTAAAAACAGATTCTCTCAAAAATATAACAGAAGAAAACGCGCAATTTATCAATCATTATGTTGTAAAATGAATTAGATTAATATGATAGTTTGATTTGCCTCGCTCAGGAACTAATTTCGTTAATTAACAAGGCTAAACTAGGGAGTAGCTTGGGTCATAAGAGGGGTAGCAGATTGTGAGGAGGCTGTTTTGGCGTGGTCCTCCAGGTTCTGCCTGAACATCCTTTACTCCATCATTTCGGTGAGACTTGATAGAAAATCCAGTCCTCGAAGAAGGATGGGACGAAGGCGCGATCCTTCGTGAACGTCACAGGCACGCATAGTTGCGACAAGACTTCTTCGTACATTTTCAGAGATTCCGGACAGGATGCACCGTTGCCCTACGTCCAGAGAACATACATACATATATACATGGATAAGTAATATATTTAAAATTCTTGTATATAGATTTGTTGGTGAAATTTCCAGGTACTGACTAATCGTTCTACGTTCTGCTTACAGTTATGTTAGAGACAATTTGGGATAACGACGAAGACACTTACGTGTGTCATATATTTGCCGGTGGGCTTCAATACTTTCATGGAAGAATTGAGAATTAGTCTAATGAAGTCCCAAGCATCACCGTGTGGCGTTGTACTAATAGGAATGTCCGTCAGGTCGCCAAAGACGTAATCAAACTGACGGCCTTCTTCGATCATATGCGCCAATGCTTTCGCACAATCGCCGACTATGATCTGTAAAGTATCAATATATCTATGAGTTTAAGACTTCAAAATTCATGAGAGAGAAAGAGAGTCATCTCCACTCTTAATCTCAGATATTTAATTTATTATTCGAGAATTCAAAATTATGCCTCACCTCGTAATTATCACCCTTTCTTTTATCCAGGCAGTCGCCACATATGCTTCTCATGTGCTGACTACAAGCTTTCATAACAATATCATCAATCTGCAAAAGAGACACAAGAAGCGAATACATTACGCTATCTAGTTGCTGTTAAGTTTTAGTATGTCATCAATTCGCATACTTCTAGCATTGTGATAAATTTTGGCTTCTCCTTAAGCAATTCCCATAATAAACCGCCGTCACCACCACCGAGTATGACAATTTCCTTGCCGGCATAGTTCTCTTTGCCACGTTGCATCAGTGTCTCTGTGTATATGAGGTCTGCCTCGGACATGTCTGCGGAAAGACATAACTTCGGTGAGATTGTGGATTGGTGAATAAAGTCAGAACGTAATGCGACTTACTCTGTAGCTCGTCCAGTACCAGCAGATTGCCTAGCGACTTCGAGTGGACGATTTGTACCTTCTGATATGGCGACCTAGCCTCGAACACGAGCTTGTCGATGTCATACTCCAATAGGCGTTCGTCTTGAATAAGGACAACTTTTATTGGCAATACTTGTCATCGATTCGCAATAGCACTAACTTAAAGCATGCTTTGATACATACAGAACATTGCGAATAATAATAATAATAGTAATAATAATTATGAAAAGAAACAGGGGGTATCGCAAGGCAAAGCTAATAAACACGCAACGTTAGCATCATAACCAGACGGAAAAAATGATGTGAAGGTATTGAAAGATGCTATTTTAAAACTGAGCGTTTCGTCATGCAAGAACAAGACACACGATGTCCTTAGGTTAACGCGGAGTGACACGATGGACGTTCCAGACTTGAATCGAGCCGAGCACTGATTCTCGTGTAGATATTACTGGCGAGAAAGAGGTGTCTAGAATCAGAAATCGCCAAGCCTAAACTTTACAAGCTTCAAGTACGAAATTATACATTTCGAAATCAATCTTAAATGGTGTGTGGCTTGATGAGTTTTGATCTTAAACGCCTCGAGTATTCAACACTTCTAGGACGCTGTTTGTTCGCACAACGTATCTTTTTCTTCTTTTTCTTTTTTTTTTTACTTTTTTTCATAAAAGAAACAAAAGCGAGGCGTGAGGACATTTATAGTAACAAATATTTAAGAATATTAAGATGTATAATACTATGGATCTTTTTTTTTATTCGATTCGACTGAGCCCCTTAAGTACAAGCAGATTGCCTCGTAAGAACGGCCACGTTAGCAGCCTGGTCCGTAAACATAATTATAAATAAAAACTCACCGGCGGTAGGATAGTATCTCTCAAAGGATCCACCGCGTTTAATCGGGGTAAGCGTATGCGACCGTGTAGCGGTTGCCGCTGCCTGCAACGCCGTCTCCAATTCTTTTGCCAACTACCACGACCGGCCATCATCACCATGATCATCATCGTCATCACCGTCATCATCATGATTTATCATCATCATCATTATCATCATCGTCCATCATGATTATCATCCGTCGTTATATTTATCATCATCATCGATCATTATCATCATTATCATCATCATCATCATCATCACCATCATCATCATCATCATCATCAAGCCGAACCAACGAATGAACAGAACAAAGGCACTATCTTGTAAAACGGAATCGCTACACTCCTTGCTGTTAAGGAAGCTAAAAAAAGGTGTCGAGATCTGGCAAGCCATGATATATGGCAAGGGCTTATTTTTGTCCAACAAAATGATACCGTAACAAGCGGTAAAACGTAGTAATATAATGAGAAAAAGTAATTGTGTCTGTATATGTATGTATGTGAATGACCCTATTATTTTGAGCCGTACGACTAAAAGTGTGACGATTTGAAGACAATATAGATACAAGAACCTAGCGATCTCGGCAGCTGATAGTTCGCGAATACAAAACTGAGAGAGATTAGCACACCGTAGAAACAAGATCTCTTAAATTGCTTCACGACTGCAAGTGTAGGAAGTAAAAAGGCTCCGTGATCATATTAAATTGAGACAAGCGCAATGGAACTTTAAAGCTAAACGCAGATGGGTCTGTACAAACACATATTGGACATTATCAAAGAGCCTTAAACATTATCGAACAAACGCTAGACATTTTAGCCCATTTTGCACATCTTTAATGATTTGGAAAAGTTGCTTATATGTACATAACAATTTGTTTTTATTGCCTTTCTGTACCCAATCATCAAGGGAATATCTCCAACAATGAAACATATCGAGTAACATATTTAGAAACTTTTACTCGTACAGCCAGAAAAGGCAAGAGAACAATTGTAGACATAAATATATATATATATATATTCATATATATATGTATATATATATATTTTTTTTTTTAACATTACATATTGAAATAAATAATTAAAATCTTTTTATGAACAAATTGAGTGCTGGATAGAAAGTCTGGGCTGAAAACGTAACAGTGCTGGGATAAAATTAAGTCAGCATTCCTGGCAAGCGGCCTACCCTAAATATCTATTAGTGACAGTCAAATAGCGTTTGTAATTCTATGCCAAATATTCCACGATATAAATCTACAAGTAAATATATGTAGATATATGTTAGGAAAAGTAAACGAGGAACAAAATCTAATTGAGGGAAAGCATTTTCTACCTGATAGCGTCAGATAGAGGTCATATATGGTTCCTCGTCTTACTGGCGGTAAACGCTTGCTGCGCTGGCTGTTCAAAGCCGTGGCAATATCAGCTTCCAAGTATCGCCACTGCTATAACGTTCTGTCAGTTATGCCATATTTCTCGTTTCCGTTATAAAAAGAAATGCCTATATTCTATTGCTTTGCGTTTTCTATTTAATTTTAATTTTAATTTGGGCTGGCTTTAGTTTTGTCCCGCAAAGATTGATTTGTTCAATAGCAATTGATTGACAAAGTTGTTAAGAATCTCTAATGAGAAATCCATGCTCCCTATTTTTGCTTTTTCTTTTTAATGTATTGGCAAGTTCCTACAATTTACTTCCTATCTTTTCCCTTTTTCTCCTTTCATATATTCTCAAAGGAATTTTAATGGCTATGAAACTTTAGCCTAGGAGAGCATATTAAGCTTTTCGTTGGTGTTTGTTTTTGGTTGTTGCAAAAAAAAGGAAAAAGAAAGAAATGGGTATTTTGTCGCTTAGCAAAGTTTCTACTAATTTGGAGCATCCTACCTCGAAACTCAGAAGTGGCTCTTCATTGTCTTCTTTGTAATACTCGATGTTTAAGGTAATCAGACCTTCTGTGTATCCTCTGACAGTGATCAGACTGCTCCTGGGCCCAGTGTATAAAACAAGCAAACTGCCATCGACATTGAATTCTGTCAAGGGCTTGAGACCCGTGAAATGTTCTGCCAGTACATTGGAAATTGCTGTTTTTAGGTTTGATCGCTTCTCTATATCAGCAATCATGCTACCAGATACAGTAAAATCCAGAAGTACTGTATGGGCCACCATTGTTCCTGCAAGTATTAATATATTTACTCTGCTGCTAATGTAGAATACAAGTTATACTGCTGGTATTATTAGTGTTCTATCTCTCATGCATTTACTGCAGATATCTAATCAGGTATATTTACTGCATATTTTATCTTATCACGAAGGTGCATAGGCTCACATGAACTATATCAAATGCTCCTAACGTGACTTTGAAATTTATTTAGTGACATATTTTTTTGTGTATTACATCAATGTGCATCTATTTAAATATTCCGATGGCGTAATGTTTATATGCAAATATCAAACCGGTAAAAATGTGTCGGGTTCAGATTTGTGTACCAATGGCACGCGATGATGATTGCATTAGATTTATTAGAGAATAGATAAAACACGACGATCGGTATTAGGTTCTCTTTCACATACCAATAGCATCATGAATAAAGTTCCTCAAAATTGTACGTTACAGTTAAGGTCACGAGGGCGTGAAACGTGCTTAATAATGGTTATACGGAAAAGGAAAACATTATATAATTAATTCTTCGATAAATATTACGTAATTACTGAGGAGAAGAGGACTGTAATAATATTAATTGATCGGACAAAGAATCGATATATGATTGACGAGCCGACGATCACTCGTTTGTTTATACTCACTTCTAATTATGCAATAATATTTATCACGCTACCAGCTCACACACAGGTGAATGCTCGATTCCGCTCGACGTTGCCTCGATTGTGCTGCTAGCAACGCGAATCGATATATCACATCGTAATGATTGTCGCGGTATATCTCGAAATTCAAATAAAGTGCACATTCTGATTCATCGCACGAATATTGTCTAATTCTTGGGATGAAACAATGTTAACACATGATGTTCGCTCAAGGCTTAAGGAAAACACAGCTCGAAATCAGACGGCCACGTTTAATGCCAAGATCCAAAATTAAACCTAAGGATTTCGAAATACAAACGCTTTCGAAATACCTCAAATAGTAATAAAATCATGTCGGCTTTTTGCCTAATATAATAATTATTATTCTGTACGTCATTTGTGCCCATTTTCGAAATAGAACTATTTATTTATTAGCTGCATCCACTTTTTTAGCATTAATGATAAGATCGTTATTTCGTACCTGTTTGTGCTATAGCTACAATTTTTTGTGAATAAGAAATCTGTGTATGGATTTACTAATAATATTAAAAAGAATAATAATGTTTACAATCGATTTTCTTTTTTTAATATTACAATATATCCTGCTTCTTTCTTTTAATTTTGTCTCAGTGTACTGTATTTCTTAATTTTGAAGAACATTGCTATATTTCTGTAAATCGATGAGTTACTAAAACTCAGTTACATTAACATTATTTTGGCTCTGAACGAAACTTAAACATGTATCTATTTTTCTTTCTATATAAGTAAAAATAGACATATTTAGGTCTCGCTTGAAACCAAAATAACGTTGGTGCAACCGGCCTTAAATACAGAAATCCTCCAAATACAGAAATCTGTCTAACCCGTTGTCGGAAGCGCAACTACTAACTTTATCGAGCGAATTTTGAGTATAGAAAAGCAAATAAATGTACCATTTCTAAAAGTTAAAAAATGGTTAAAAAGTGGTAACATTTTAACGTAGCTAAAATCGAAAACGTAGATTTCTCTTTAATAGTTATATGCTGTTACATTTCTTCTTTTCTTATAGCGTTTTCGACTGAAATGTGTTTAGATCGTTTCGGGAGCGATTAATGGAGCCTTCTGGCCTGCCTAACGAGCTCTAATTGACTAGTAGAGTCTTATAATGTCATTAATCACTCCCGAAGCGATTTAAACCCGCTCCAATAAAAAACTACTAATTGAATACAGAGTAATTGTTTGTGTCCTGTTTTAACTTAAGCCAACGGCACACGGTGCTTGTTTTCATGCTGGATTGCTTCCTGGATGAAAATACTCTGTTTTGATTGGTGCATTTCCATCCAGTTTTAGAAATACACAAATCAGAACAGAGTATTTCCATCCAACAAGCAAACCAACACAAAACAAGCATCGTGTGGCTTTACTGGATGCTTTTCAATTGCTTAACACATCTTGACATACACGTACACAAAACCAGTTTATTGGTCACATATTATCTAAAATATCTTGTAAGATAACATGCAATCAATAAACTGGTTTTGTGTAACACAATGTACGCAACTGTAAAAGCACACAATATCATTATATAAGGCGCGTTCCACTTAATGCTCGTAACGACGCGAGCATCATTTTATCCTGAGGCGTTTTTTCGTTTCGTGATCACGATACTGTTTGGTTGGTTGGTTTGGTCCACTTAACGCTTGCAACGAGCAACAAAGATAGAATCATGATGTAAATATAAAGGTGTACCAGTCTTATGAGGTGTTTTTTCGTTTCGTGACCACGGTAGCATTTGGTTAGTTTAGTACACTTAACGCTCGCAACGCCTCGAGCAACAAAGATAGAATGACACTCGCGGCGATGTGAGCATTAAGTGGACCAAACTACCAACCAAACGCTACCGTGGTTACGAAACGAAAAAAAGCCTTTTGTTGCTCATTGGATGTTAAACAAATAGTATGTTTGACTGGTTCTGTGTTATTCAGCCTACGTTTATTAGTCGAACAAGTACTTATAAGCTTTATTGGCTAGTAGAGACTTATGACGTCATTAATTGCTCTTGGAGCGATTAGCCCAGGGCCAGTCGAACATGCTAAAAGATAGAATGACGCTCGCGTCGTTGCGAGCATTAAGTGGAACACACCCATAGAAGTAGAATGGGCATGCGGTTTTATTGTTCTACCGGAAATTGTACCTAACGAATGTAGTTCAGATATATTTTCTCAGAGAGCGCGTCGTAAAATATATCTCATGAAACCTTTACGATATGACCGCTATTAATGTATCTCTGGTTTTATACCGATGGAATTTGTCCAATTGTTTACAAACTTTCGTTATGCAAATTGCTTCCGTGTAATTACGTGTCAGTGTAAATATTTTACGTAAAATTGACAAGGATGGCAGTTACTATTGGTGAGATTCCCTTGATGTTTTAATTATTTATTACGTACTAGTTTTGAAAGTGCAATGAATGAAAATCAAAACTCAAGATTAACGAATGCTGACATAAATTTCAATTTGCATTACAGATTCTGTGATATATTTGTGTCTTGTGGCAGTTTTGTGGGGTGTAACTAACCCATTTATCAAAAAAGGGGCCCAAGGTTTGGAGGATATCAAGGCCACATCTGCTTACAGACAATTTATTAAGGAAATTGTGTTCCTTGCAACAAGCTTAAAGGTTTGTTACATTTCCATTAGAATAATTTCTTTGCAAATATTGTATAGTCTCAGTAATGTTTATAATTGACTTTCTTAATATTGCAGTACATGTTGCCTTTTCTTCTTAATCAGTGCGGCTCAGTATTGTATTTCTTAACTCTGCAGAATACTGATATATCTCTGGCTGTGCCAGTTTCAAATTCCCTTACTTTCATATTCACTGCGATCACAGGCTGGTTCCTGGGTGAAGAAAAAGTACATAGAAGTAAGTAAATTTGAAATCTTGATGGAAAGAAGTGTCAGAATCAATTAATCATTTTTGCAATTGCAAATATTTGCAATTAATCATTTTTGCCTCTTAGATGCATATATAGGAATGATACTTATGCTATGTGGGACAACATTGTGTTGTTGGGACAAGCTGAATACAACTGAAGTTATGACTTGAAATTATGACAATCAAGTGTACCTAGCTCTCTTTCTGTTGTACCTGTTCCTTCTAATCACCTTCATTCTATACGTGCGTATCCACAACCTGCCAAGTAATATATCAATGAAAATGTCTTGAATAAGATGTATACATTTTACTTTAAACATCTTATTTGAGACATCTCAATTTTAAAATATAGTTTCAGTGAGGCTAATTAATCAAAGTGATTTCATTTTGCTTTTTGTGGCAGGGTTTCACATGACAAAACGAAACTAAAATAGATATAACTTATAATACATACATAACCTCTATAACCTATAACAATATATTTTTATTTATAATTATGTTGAATTGTGTACAAAGAATCTACGAACTAGTTATCAAATATATTAAATATTTAATAAAGAATGTTGCAAAGATTGCAATATTAAATATTTTATATATGATTTTGCGTTAAAGCTTTAATTTTAAGTATTAGTATTTGTTAAACATTTAAAAATTTTTATATCTGATAGGCTAGATCGGAACAAGCTAGATCCGAATAGGCTAGATTCTCCTGCATTTTATATTTTTAATTAAAAAAAAAAAATAGTTGCAACTAGGATTGCAACGATATCTTGAAATGTCGATAACGATATTATCGTCAACCAGAAATTTCGATAATGATAATATCGATAATTTCGAGAAATATTGATATTTATATCGAAAATAACGAAGTAAAATTCCCTAATTTATATGTTTGAGTTTGCGTTGCTTGCATTTAGTCTTTTCGCTCTTATTTTTCTTAGTATTCGAATATCCCCTTATCCACAACCTTGCTTTAATTCTTAAGCCATAAGAAATTGACCAACCACAGTTGATTATTTGTAAAATAATCGATTGTGGTTAGTCAATTTATTACGGCTTAAAGATTAAAGCAAGGTTGTGAACAAGGGGTGAATCCGTCCGAATATGTCCGAATCGATGGTTCGTATTCATAGTCAGATCTTATATTTAAGATCGTCTGAAGTACATAAATACATATTAAGAACGCAATTGTCGAAAGATGTCGATTTAGCTAGGACAATATTAATATTTCATATCAGGGAGGAATTAATAGCGTATTTTTCTCGTATTACTATTGAAGGAACTGACCATATAACGATATCATGCTAATCGAAAGTTAAATACCGACGAAAGGTAATTTAGCTTAGATCATTTAAGCACAACGGTTATCATTCGATGTTATTTTTCAATATTTGTTAGTAACTTCCTCCGCTATGTGGCGTACAGTCTCTAAAGACAAATGGAAATTGCAACATGTCTCAAGTAAGTAAGACGAATATTAATTTACGAATAAGGGCGGTTCTACATTAGTTGCAAGTTGCAAAAAATTGATCAATCAGTCAATTTTTCTTTAGTCGCAAGGAGAATGATCGACTGTGATTGGTCAATTTTTTTTGCGACATTTCCACTGTGCAAATAATAAATGTAGCAGAAATATTTCTGCTACATTTTTGAGCTATTATGTAGAAGAAACGTTTCTGAGTAGGATATTAAACATATATGTTACGAATCTAATGTGTAACGTTTACTATTTGCACAGTGGATTGCGACTTACAACTAATATAGAACCGGTCTAAGACCGATTCTATATTAGTTGCAAATCGTAAGGTCGCAAGAAAATTGACCAATCACAGTTAATTTTTCTTTGGTCGCGAGAAGAATGATCAATTGTGATTGGTAAATTGCAATACTGTGATTTGCAACTAATGTAGAACCGGCCTAATGGTCGTTCTATATTAGTTGCAAATTGATTGCAACTCTTGTTGCGACAGCCAATCAGAAGCGTCAGTAGCACCATTGATGCTTCTGATTGGCTGTTGCAATAAGAATTGCGTCTGCTTGCGATCGGCTTGTGACTAATATAGAACGACCTTAATAAAACTCGGCGACGAGCAGAAAAAATTCTTCATTATTGAATAGCTCGATCCAACGATAAATTAGGCGGATTTTTATTTTATCGCGTCAAGTGCAGTTTTCTGAAAAAATATAATATCCCAGACAACATAATGTCTAAAATCGAGACCATCTTTAAAATGTCTTTCAGACAATTTATGTATAAATGTCTTTAAGACGTCTTATGTCCCGATTTTAGACATTATGTTGTCTGAGATCACTGACATATTTTTCTATTCGCCCGAAAACACAGCGTTTTGTAACCTCATATCCAGACAGGTAAATACATATTAAGAACGCAATCGTCAAAAGATACACATCGATTCACTTGGGACGATATTAATATTTCACATAGGGGAAGAATTGATGCGTTCATTTTTTGTTCCCCTCGAATTATTAGAAGAGCGCGCTGTAATCGTTTGCACCCCCGATGATCTGCGTTTCGCAGATGACCGTATAATAAAACCATTATTAAGATATTTAACGTCACATGCGCGCGACCACCAGCCACGTGAGTCGAGGTATCGGCGTAATCGCGGCGAACAAAAGCGCCAGCCGATCTCTTTACAGTTATGCCGGGGCACGTGCCCAACATAATTCACCATTGATGGTTATATTCCATTGTAGACTGAGCCCATTACGGCCTGTACGTGCAGGCTTCGAACAAAACGCCGAAATAGTAAATATGTATCCCCGCACCCTCGCCACTGACAACTATTTTCCCAAGATATTTCCGCACGTTACATTGTCGTCGCGTATATACCACGCTTGCCGACGATTTGTATCGCCTAATCCCCCGATCGATCTCGCGTCACGCCGCGCGAATTAATCAACGACGCGTCGGCGCAACGAGACCACTACGAGAGCGAAAACAAACCGCGGTGTCTCTTTCCCGGAATCCGCGAAAGCCTACGTGGAATTTTGTCACACGTGTGATAAATAAAATGCCAAATCTAAAATAAAATTTAATTCTGTTGATGAATTCACATCTGATTACACATTCATACGTATCGTGCATTATTATCTCTGTCTATATTCTTTAATCGTCCTTTGATAGATCCCTCGTCTACTTATCGATTTAATTCTAGCATCCCGCAATTAATTGCGAACGCGCGTGCATATAGACAGTCGGAGACAATCGCGGGACACGTGTCGACACAGAGGAATCCTTAAAACGCGATGCGGCATTTGTTTACGACCTCTGGAGAACTCTGGTGCTCTCGAGTTCGAGTGTTCGCAAGGGTGAAAAGGGCGAAAAGGGTCAGCCGCGTGTAAGCGCTACGGCGATACAAGGGGGTTGAGCACGGGAAGGAGTTTGTTGTTACAGTTAACACTTGTCCAGGGGTAGTTTTGTTTGGGACCGTCAACCCTCTTTTACGTAATTTAGTGAGAATGGAATGAGAAGTGTGAATAGCAAAATTGATAATAATTATGAGTGATTTTAGACGACTGCGTAATCGTATAAGAGTGTGTCTTCATATATGTAAAATTTCGTAACCAGTCAGAAAAACCATAATTTTAATTTAAATTCTCTGCATTTAATTTTTTTGCAAAAAAAAATTCGCAAAATGTTATTTATGTGAATGAGTATACACTTGAAATTACATATTTCGAAATTTCATAATGATATTACAAACATTAGGACATTTACGATAATTTCTCTCCCTCCTGTATGTCTCTCTCTCTCTCCCTCTCTCTCTCTCTCTCTTTCTTTCTCTCTTCGGAAACAAAATAAAAAAATATTTGACCACAAAAAGTTGCCAAATTGATGTGAACCGGTCGTTACCAAACGACGAGAATAATTTCAACCGCAAAAGGTTAATAAATTCTATTGACTAAATTTCATTGGACGTCAACTTGTTTTACCGATTGACTCGTCGGGTTAAAATAATGTCGCATAATCTCAGAATGATCGATTCGCATATACATCGATCGTTATTTCATCATACATGAAATTTAGATATTAAGGAGAAAAATTTTTCTTCGATTTTAATTATCCAAATAGAAACTTAAAAGGTATCCTGAAAAACATTTCTACGAAAAATACATTTGTATAATAGATTTATTATAATAGATTAATTTAATAAATAATTTTATTTAGTAAATTTATTTAATAGATAAGATAGTTTCGAATATACCGGTATTGTACCGTTTTCCCAAGTACTTCTGAAATAAAACAATTATTCTCGAAACGCCTAACGAAATAATTCGGATTGTTGTACAAACGACAGAATCGTGACTTAAATTTGCGATCTAAAGTTTCATATCGGTCCTCCTCGTTGGTTTCCTGCTCGCCTCTTCAGAAGGAGTCGCGCGCGACAGACTCGTCTCGGCGCGATCGCCGAAAGAGAAAAATAATCGGGAATCGATTTCGCGGGGAGAGTGCTGACCACGAAGAAACCCGTCGCCGATTGCTTCGGGATTGTTTCAGATTGCTATTCGAGTGGCAAACACGTTCGCTACGGAATAACGGAAATGGAACACGATGAGGTAGATTCGTCGACGGAGGATACGCGAAGGGTGGTACAAGGGAGAAGAGAAGAGAGAAGGGGAAAGGTGGATGGATGGATGAGTGGGTGCGCGAGGGGGTTGTAATCTGTATTATCCGTCGACTATTAGTGTCGAGAGGATCGAGGGTGCACGGATTACAGTTATTACAACAGATACGAGGAATAACATTATGCGTGACGCTTCCCGCGTCTACTTTCGACCAGACGGCTTGGCGATCTCCCCTTTAAATGAACCTTAACCTGGCCTAAGGTGCGGGAACTCTTCGTGAAAATCGTGCGTTCTAAGCTAAATTGCTCCGATTGAAATTAAGAAGGCGTGTACAGTCGTGGACAAAAAGGTCGTTGTCCGTAATTTTTGGAGTGAGTTTGGGAACTCTTGTTGGAGTATTCTTTTAATAGAAGGCGAATTTTCTTATTAAACAAGATAGAGAATTAAAAATATAAATACATAGAATGGACTACATATAACTCTCTAGGAGGGATGAAGTTAGCATTAGTAAGAAAGAGTAATAGAGAATCAAATATTTCCCTTGTCTAGTTGTCTAGTTGGTGGGGAAAATGAAGAAGGAGAAACCATCGCATGATCAATGCATTTTCTTTTTCTTTCACTTTCGCGTTCTTGTCTCTCCTACATTGCCACCTGCCAATGTACTGACAGAGAAAGCATTTGACTTAGCGCATGTCCTTCAATCTTGTCATCAGCCATCCTGCAAGAGTGTGCAGTCTATTCTATAAGTTTATGGTAACTCCATATTAAGTATAAGTTAACTCCAGAAATTATCGACAATCTTGTTGCCCGCTATCGTACGCGTTTCCATCCTCGTGCAGGTATTTTTTCGTCCATCGTGACTCTCCTCGCGTCACCTACCAGAGTCGATACGCGAATCGATCACGGAACGTAAATACCGTCGACGTCAGTTGAACGGGAAATGAAGGTATCGATGCTTCTCTAAAAAGTGACCATCCCCAGCGGTAACGATACTTCGCAGGGGCGTGACGACATTCACGATGCGAAGGGGCGCCCTTCCTCCCTTTCGTCGGCGAACAACAACTGTCGGCCTATTAAACTAATTGACTACACAGTATGCTGGCGGCCGCAGCGTTGCGTTGGGGAATCGCGTCGCGTTGACTTACGGTCGCGTCGTCGCTTCTTCTCTTTCTCTCTCTCTCTCTCTTTGTCTCTCCCCATCCCTCCCTTTCTCATTACACACACGTCATGCGTGTCGCAACGGAAACCTCGGCGCGTCGATTACGACCCTCGCGCGAAATTTTGCACGCATCGTCACCCCCAAACGGGCCGATGTCGCGCCTCGAGGCCGATGCTCGTTATGCAAATAGCAAACATGGTTCCGCATGGTAGTGCATGCTGCCAAGTGCAGCATCCACGCATCATGCTATTCCGTACGCGCCGGACAATCATTCGCATCCGAATTCATTTCTTTGTTTCATATTGAGATGATAAGTAGAGAGATTTCCGCGGTTGGAGATTCGGAAGAACTCAAATCGCGTGTGGCTATAAGAAGGTCTTCAACTCTCCCAGTGTAGCTGCGAAACAACGGAAATTCGTACGTGTAAGAAAAGACCGACTGTGCGTTTGCGAAGGCGGATCATTCATTAAACACGATAACCACAGGACACACACGTACACATATGCGTACATCACGTGTACCCAAAAGCGAAGCGATCGGCGAGATAGTTAATATGGCTTTGAACACGTCGATCACCGATCTTGCAAATGCCGCAATTATCGAGAGAAGCGCGGCAGTTTCGATTATTGCGGCTCACGTAGAGGTTGCTTTCGCTCCCCTCACCCCCAGCAGATCAGTATCGAAAAGCGAACTTACCAGCACTGCTTCCACCCCCCGCGCGGACGAGAGTGAGTCGATTCTCCTACTAACCGACCGCGTGCGGTCGGTTCGATCGGCGAAGGTAGCTTTAATACCCGACACGCGCCCTCATCAAAGCGATCTCCGGCATTGGGCAGTCCATTGAGATTCGCGCTTAACCACTTCATCTTCTTTCGGCGCGGTATGGCGCGACGGCGCGGTGGAGAGAAGCACAGACGAATCATGTGCAGCTCGTTAGCGCGATCGTTTGGCGCATCGTTATTCCGCGGTCCGCCCGGTAATGGAGCCCGTTTAATTTTATCGACGCGGAAATCGAATGTGCCCGCCACGAATAATGGGTCGTTAACGAGGAAAAGCCCGGACTGACGATGGTCATCCGATTTTCGCGCGTCTTCGCGAGTAGCGCGTTACGGAGATGCAGTGAGGTAAAAGTAGTGATTCCCGGACACGTAGGGTGATTTATCCAATAACACCACTCGACGAATGAACAATTTATAATATTTATTCTATTTTAATATTCTAATATTCTAATATTATCTATGTGACGCAATTTATAGTTCAAGCAAGTAACTAGAGGTAACTCACAAGTTATATGATTATGTTAAAGAAGTGCGTTGCAGAAAATTAATCTAACTTTGCCTTCGAATATTGGAATTTGAAATTTGAATATTGGAATATTGGAATTTGATGCTTAAGTGTTCACTTGCTAGATATGTTATTCTGCAAACTCAGGTATTCTTATTATTTTAGTCTTCAAATACGTCTATTTAAACGTTCGATATAGAATATATGTATATATTAGGACCTTAACTTAGTTTCCGCCCGCAAATGTTAGATGGCAATGCAAACAGTTCTAGTAGTCATTACTAACGAAACAGGTAGTTTGTGATTAATTTCGACATTTCTCGATAACATTCAGTCAGCATACACAATTATTTTCCTAAACAACAATTTCTTTTGCTTTGTGAAAAATGGAACGCGATAAAGTGTTTTTTC
>NW_022639491.1:197998-206044 GCF_010583005.1 Odontomachus brunneus | reverse complement strand
CCGTCAAAGAAACACTGACGCAGCTCGAATGGGAAACTCTTCCTCACCCAGCGTACTCACCAGACATAGCGCCTTCTGATTACCACTTGTTCAGATCGATGCAGCACGGCTTGAGTGGTACACGCTTCCGAAATGTTGAAGAAGTGCGAGAATGGGTGGACGAATGGATTGCTTCGAAACAAACATCGTTTTATCGAGATGGTATCGCCCAGTTGCCAGAAAGATGGCAAAAAGTTGTAGAAAGTGATGGAAAATACTTTCATTGAAATAATTTAAATAAATTTTTTACAATAAATGCTTTTTCTCAGTATTTTTTGGGCGGAAACTAAGTTAAGGTCCTAATACATTCAATACATGTGCTTGGTACTTTTACCTTAACGATCTCTGATTTTCTTCGAGTGCAATTCTGTTCGAAAGCGGAGCGACAAAGCCGAGGTCAAGTGATATTTCACTCCATGTAGAGTGAAATACTTCTTCCACTCTGAATCGCAGAATGAATATTTTTATTCGAAATTGAGAAGTAAATCTGACGTGATCCACCGTCTCTGGAGCAAATTCGCTTTAATCGACTGAAAGATCACTCGTACGGATTAAGAACTCATTATAGGTTTGAGTTAAATATTCCCTTCTGTGATTCTGAGTGGTAGTATTTTCATCATCGTTTCGAGGGTGAATTCTCATTCGTCCCGAGTGAGATTCCATTCCAGGAAATTTAGAGAGTATAAAGCCGAGACGCGCGGTTTCTCGAGACGAAAGAGAAAGTGTTCTACTGACGAACATTTTCTCTGGGAAAAATAACATGTCATACAGATGGCGATTCTTAAGTGCTATTATCATGTTTAATGCATGATATATATATATATATATATATATATATATATATATATATATATATATGATTATATCTTTTTTTTGTTTCCAGCTTTCAATTTCTACTATTATCGGATTACTATTATTATATGTTTCTATTCTCCCTCCTTCCTATCTTACTAGCTTTTCTTGCCTTTATATTTTTATTTTAATATTTTCTTTAATATAATTTCTTATCTCCTTCTTCTCAAGCTTTCCGTATCCCATTTTACTCCCTTTATCATGATGTTATTTATCCTTTTCTTTCTCTCTTTCCTCTCGTTCAGCCACTCCAAATTTTTTATCCACTTTTCCAGTCTTGTCGTCTCTTGCTTCCATTTTTCTTTCTTTTTTCTTCTCTCTTGCTCTTTTTTTCTATTATCTCTACCATTACTTGCTCTATCATTATTTTCATCTGTTCTTTCATTTCCATTCTCATCCCTTCTATGTCTTCTTTCACTACTTTTCTCAATTCCTTAATTTCTATTAATATTCTTATTCTTTCCCATTACATATTTTTTCATTGCTTTTTTATCTTCTTTACACTTATTCCTATTTTCCGTCTGTTTGCTTGTCGATAGCGCCATCCCTCGCCTTCCACTCCAACTTCTTCCATATTCCCGCACTATTTCCTTCCCATATCTAACCTCTTCCACTTTTCCACGTGCCTTCTTCTTTGTATGCCTTTACCTGTTTTACTTTTCCCTTTTCTCACTTCTTCTCCACTACCTTCCTTACTGTTCTTTTGTTGTGCCTCGCCTCACTCTTTAACTCTTATTTTCCTTTCATTCAACTTTTCGCTTTCACTCATCCATGCACACGTCTCTCAGCCGGAAGTCCTCCACTTCTTAATTTAACTTATTAATTTAATTTAATTTGACATATATGTTGAACGTATAAGCAGATGTGAGATGTGACATTCATACTGAAACGTTACAACGTCTCACAGTGATCTAAAGCAACTATCTCCTGGTAATTGCGCTTTCTGTTGCAATTTGCATTAGCATCGCTTAACAGCCTCGATCACGCCTGGATTTGATTTAATCCCACTCGATACGTCGTGACGCGTCCGCGACTTAATCCGCTATTTATCACCGTCATCGGGTGGTGTGTTAGCGGCGACGTTCGACAATCAAGGGCCGGAGGCATTAATAAAATAACGCAGTCACGGATTTCTAAGCACTCGACTGTTCACAGGGGGAGACACGAATGGTAGTAGACAGTAGGTATCCGAGGGTGGCGACGATGAAACTCCTATCGGACCTTATGTTCGCGCATTGTGACTTTTCGTCGGGAGACAGAATGCAGAGAGAGAAAGAGAGAAGAGAAGCGTGCTGGTCCGACATAATTGGCAAGGGCGCGCGGCGATATTTATTATACGTCCCGGAACGGCAAAAAGGAAGATCGTAATGGCCAACTGGGGTATAAACTGCACCGTCCTCTTTGCGGTTCGTTAAACGGAGCGCCTTCGTCGAGAAAGGGTCGAGCAGAAGATGTCTCTAAATCGATCGCGATCTTTTTCGATATCGTCTCCTTTAGTTACAGGGCTGTGATATTCATTGCCAATGCTGTGAAAATCTCTATAATTCACATTACGTATACTGTAGATTTTCAATAGTGGCAGTGAATATCAGAATTGAGAAGTAATCTGTTACTTGTAAATAATAATTTCACTTTAAAATTAATTACGTATTTTATTTTAGTATTGCAAAAACGTAGCGAAAAAGTAACGAACTGTTATTTTCTTATTAACGATAATGGTAATGAGTTACTTTCTAACATTAGTAACGAGTAACGAGTTACTTTTACCAAAAGTAACTCGTTACTTTTTTTAAATAACCTTCCCCCTCCCCGGAGATCTCTAGTGAATATCGGAACGTAGCCCAGCCAAGCCGCGATGCAGATGAAGGTGAGTGGTCCTCCGTTATAGAACACGAACCCGCGAAAAGCCCAGCCGGCAAATAAATTCCAATTGTGGAATGGAAGCGCCGCTAATTTTTTAATTGAGTTTACACGAGCTTACGTCGTTCGTTCCCGCTGGCGCGAGAAGTTACCTCTCCGGCTCGAAGGTGCACTACGTCCGATTGTGAGCGCCGCTACCTCGCCGACTGACTGAATGTAACGTTTGTTTGTCTTCATTGCTGCGACGAAGTATTCTCGGCTCGGTCGAAAGCGCCTCGCAAATCGGTCCTATCCCCTCGCAAATCCGCGTTAAGCGGATTTAATTTGCGTCACGGGCGAACAGAGAAACGCGCGCGCCCTCTTTAATTGTCTTGAATGTTGCCATTGACGTGGCACACTCCTTTGCGATGTCGGAAAAGTACCTGTCACTTTATGCACGTGCGCGAAAAATGTCCTAATAGTTGCTTCAGCGCGATGACTATACTGTCGGATGTATCCAGCAAACAATATACCAAGCAACAATGGTATTACATTAACCTCTTCAATGATAATTTAAAATAATCCCCTCTAGTTTATTTTTAATAAATAAGCATATCTCTAAAGTGATTTTCTTTTCTCGTTATTTTTTTTAAAGAATTTTGACAAAAATATATAAAATTTGTAACTCTCTACCACACGAGTTAAAAAAAATACAATGATTTTTAGCACGAAATTTTTTCGAGCATGTCAGTTAAGGGATTAATATCACACTTAACATGTAAATGTTACATATAATATATATTGAAGTTATAATATATCGTTGACTGGGAAATTATAACATTGATACAATCTTAGCTCAAACAGCATAAATCTCTCAAATACTTCTTAGATACGTCCTAAAGATATATCTGAAACAAATAGGATATTTTTTAGACGTCTCCAAGTTGTCTCTTAGACATTTATGCTGTATGGGACTGCTACTTGGTGTTAACTTGAGGTACATATTATTCTGGACCCCTTAAGTTTCACAATTTGACCGATAAAAACGGACGATAACGCAAAGTGATCCGGATAAAATAATGACGATCATTCTCTTCGACTTCGAAGCAATGGTCATTTCTCTGGCTTTGTTATTCCCAGCCGGGAACTCGAACGCGTAGAACTGCGATATTCTGTAGTCGCGTAAGTCCAAATCTACGCGCGCGCGTACTCTCACCCTCTTTCATTCTCTCCCATCCTCTTTCACCCCGTCGCTCGTTCTCTCGCTCTCTTTCCCTCGCAATCGCTCACTCTGCCTCTCTTTCTCCCTCTCACCCTTTCTGTCTCGCTCGTGCGCGCTCGCGCGCGCGTAGGTCGAGTGCGGGTATAATAATAATGTTCGGTAAGTACGTGTTTGTAGTTACCCCTGAGGTGAGCCACCCCCGGAGAGGCAAAAGAGCCAAGCTCCGCCTTCGTCGGCATAGGGTTGGTTGTCACGGGGATGGGACACTCGGAGGGCGGTTCTTCGCCACCCTGCGTCCCGATTTAGCGCTCTCGTTCACGCGGGGTGCGCTCCGGACGCCGGGTCGAAGAGAACGACGTGGAAGAGACACGTCAAGTACGGCCCGAAAACACACCCCGTGCGGAGGACGACGGCCGAGAGCTCGCACGAGAGTAACATCAGCCCTAAACGTGTCACGCGACAGTGGGTCACGGCAGTGTTAGACGAGCACTGCTTCGTCGGGGCGCGCACAACTTCAACATCGTCGTGCCGTAATTAAGATCGTTTAAACGCTCTTAGCTAAAAAGGTCCAAGTAACGCTTTGTAAACAAGCGAGTCATCGTCGCGTTCGAAGACACGAGTTGCGTTGCAGTTGAAGAGACGCGAGTCTTCGCCGTGACAGAAGAAAAGGCTCGAAGAAACGAGTTTCCTAGTATCCGAGAAGAAACAAGTGCTCATCATAAACGGACAGTCGGAGGGAAACGAGTCGTAGCTGAAGGTAACGATCTGTTCTTGAAGAAGGGATCCTGGATCATCCCCCAAGGATCGTGACTCGATTTTGTGAAAGAGGTCGACGACCCGCCCGGTCAACCGGCACCCGGACCGTGTCTTCAGGTATGTACCGCTTCGTTCAAGCTCTTATCGCTTATCACCACGTGCTTTCGTATTTAAAGAGCTGAATCGTGCGTACTTGGCGACACATTCGAGCCCCACTGCTGGTACCGAATCAGTGTCGCGCCTCCCTTCGGGGCGCTGTTAAATAAATTGATAGTCGATTCACGGTTCCAAGCAAACTGGTCCCGCGGGAATACACGGGGTCGTTGCGACGCGGAGGGGTGCCGAGCGAACGAACAAACACCATAAACTGCTTGCGCACGGGATTAGCCGCTGCTAGTTCGTCTTACGAGAAGAATGCCCGACGCGATAACTCACGCTGAATGGCAGCTTTATTATGTTACGAGTACACACTTGTAAGATCGAAGTCATGACATACCTGTGCCGGGTCAGCGCTATATGTGCGCGAATCACGCGTGCTCGGTTATTCTCGCTTCATCGGGAAATCAGTGGATGATAGTAGTGGGAAGTGAACGAGGGAAACGGCCCAATCGAAATTAACGCATAGGAAAAGTCCTGTTCACGTGGAATCGAAATTAGCGCGTGGAGAATATCCAGTTTAGACCGAATTAACATGTAAGAAATGTCACGTTTAAAGCGATAATTGATAATCACGACGATTATCCGGACTCAGGTGGTGCTGGGGGAGTTTCGGGAAGTTCGCTGATCGCTCGGGAAAACGTGTCTCGTCTAATTTTTTGCTTGGCTACGCCTGCACGATTTATAGCGCCGCCGGGCTTCAGGTTTCGCTTAAGTGGGAACTTACTTTGGAAAATCGGGAGATACGGGCGCCGTCCTGGAACTTTGAGCGACTGATATGAATTTAAGTAGCACTCTCTGTGAAGCGAGGAATATGTTATTTCTCAATATGCGCGAATCGAATCGCATCCGTAGGGTTATCCTTTTTCCATATGTGTGCATGCATTCTTTGGTGATTCCGTATTTCTCACGAAAAAACAAACGTTTAATTAACGCCGATCCATATAACGTAAAAATAAATAATTCGTAGAACTGGATGCATCAAATAACAATTACAAAAATAGATCGAGCTGGTAAAACCAAAAGACCCTTTTTCCTAGGTGGATCTAAGTACTTATGACGATCAGAGAGTGCATTCTGGTTATTAAAATTATTATCCGAGTGGCATTTAATCTCCTGATCCCCTCTCGGCGCACTTCGATAGCAGCCCGCGGCATCGTGCGTCTCCTTCTCTCTTTCTCTCTCTCTTTTGCTCCCCTCTCTCATTCTCTCTCCGATGCCACTCTATATGATAACATTTTAACGCGCACGTAGATACAAAGGCAAACAGATTAATATACTACTGTCAAAGCTGGTACTTCGTCGCGGGAAGCATTAAGAATTAACGGCATATTACGTTATATATTAATACAGGAGAGCCCTTATGGGGACGCACGCAACTCCAACTACTGGCCATTGTCGTTTCCCGCAAATTCACGTGAAATTATTTCAATTGACATTACGATTACATTATGATTACCTGAAAGGATCTTCCTCAACGCGTTCCCGTTTGCTCCCTTTTAGAGAATCGCACACGCGCGCTTGCATTCGCATATCTCCTCGTGATAAAATCTATCGCTACTACTTGCACGAATGTTTTTCACACGAGAGAATCCAATTTCGCGATGCACACATTTGACGATGTAAATCCGATGAGCGAATAAAAATGATTTTGTATGCCGGAGGGACTCATGGACAAAACGAGCGCGGCACAATTGACCGGCGTTATTTGTAATGGTAATTTTTGGCCAGTCGGGGCAGATATTGAGCTTTACGCAAATTTGTCGAATCACGAGAGGCCCCCGGGAGATCTTTGATTGCGAGCTCGACGGGATTTTCGCGTGATCGAACTAATCGAGAGACAAAATTAAACTCGACAGTCGGATCGATGGATTAATTGCGAGCGTTAAGCGCAATCACCGGCGACCGGGCGACGCGATGACGTCGACGTTATTAATGCTGATTACATCGCGCTTCGTTGTCCAGCCAAATTACATAGCACGCTCGCTGTCCCAATTTACATCTCTGCGGAGGAAACATCGGAGCTGTTAGGGAAAGAGGGGAAAGGGACGGATGAGGAAAAGCGGTCGTTCATAAATTATGCGAAAAATTCGAGAGGCGCGTACAATTACCGAGACAGAGAAAGAAGATGAGTATCGCGCTCTTTTACGCAAGACAGAGAACTTGGGTTGAGAGAAAAGTATGCAGGGGACAGTTTGAGCGAAAGAGGCTGGGGGGGAGAGAGAGAGAGAGAAAGAGAGAGAGAGAGAGAGATAGAACCTGTAGGGGTAGGGGATAGTCATGATGGAAGGACGGAGATTTAACAACGTTACAATGAACGAATGAGCGAGCGAGAAAGAGAAAGAGCGAGAGAGCAAGCGAGAACTGCCGTCGTTTCCCCGGCCGCGCCGCGCTGCGTCGGCGGAGCCCCGGGATCGCAGATTGAATTGTAAAATAACCGGGAGGGGAACAATGCGCCCCAGTACAACATTGTGTTTGCATTTAAATAATCCGCGAGCCCGCGGGTACGTAATCCTGAGAGCGCCGCGACTTCTCTCTCTCTCTCTCTCTCTCTCTCTCTCTCTCTCTCTCTCTCTCTCTTTGTCTCTTTTCCTCTCTTTCTCTCTCTGTATCTCTATCTCTCTTTTTGTCATCTCTCTAACTCGTGTACGCGCAATCCTCGAGTGTAGCCCTCGGAGAACGACTCGTGGGCGACATTTCCGTACAATCGCGTCTGAATAGGAAACGGTATCGGAATCGTAGTACTCGGACGCGCGATCGCACTATTAAATTTAATTCAGCTCGCGACTGGCGTTAAACCCGCTCTATAATTCGGGACGATATAGCTGAAGCGTAATTGGGATTAATTAAAAAAGAGGAAGAAAGTCCTTGGAAAGGCCTGGGGGTTTATTTTTTCTTTCTTTTTCTTCTATTGATTTTTACTTCTGCGAGAAGGGCGCGGATGAAAATTCAAAGAATTATTTCTCACTAGCAATGTTTCGTAAGGGGAGCGGGAAGAAATGTTTAGAATGTTGAATTCTTTACATAATCGCCCTAAATTAGACCACGTTTCCTAAAGGCACTCTGGCGAACTTTTTAGTGCGGAGGATAGTTAAGCGGCCTTCGTTAAGTCGACGAACGAGTATCTCGCGATCGTTGATGGCGAACGAGCGAGCGAGCGAGCGGACGGGCGGGCGGGCGGG
>NW_022639491.1:134945-197765 GCF_010583005.1 Odontomachus brunneus | reverse complement strand
GGGGGGGTTAACGGCGCCCGAACGATCGACCGTTCTATCCGGTTTGCACTATAATTGTAAGTAGCGAGTAATTAATGCGGTCGATTCGAGTCCAATTCGTCCGACCGCTGACCAACGGAATCCGCGAGGTTCGTCGACGTAGCAGGGGCGGCGGGGGTGAGAAGCGCGACGTGAGAGCGGGGAAACTCGCGATGGGACGGAGGGGTTGTTCCGGGTCGGGTACCGACATTGTTTCACGGTGGATGAGAATTTAATTTGCACGGTACGAGGCGAGAGAGAAAGAGACTGAGCGAAAGAGAGTAGGAGGATGTGAGAGAGAGAGAGAGAGAAAGAGGGGGGGAGGGAGGGCACGAGAGGAGAGGCACAGAACGGAGGAGGAAGGGGTAGGAGGACGCTTGGATGGGTGCTGCCTTGTTTAAGCGTGGGTGGGAGTGTCAAATTGAATTACCCCCTCGTACCACGGCTCCCCGGGGACGTTTGCCGGGGCGCTGGCGCTCTCGCTACCTCCGGACGTCGGGGAGGTTTGCATCGGTGTTTGTGTCTGGTGTCTGTGCACGTACGTATGGCGCGTGTGTAGCTGCACGTATACGCGCGCCCGCGCTCGGGCTTCCTTCTCCACGAAGGCGTTTTCAATTAAAATCAACACCGGGGGTTGGCCCCGACCCAGTCGCCCTCCGCTCGACCCCCGCTCGCTTCTCTCGCCGACGCGAACCGTTTTGATCTCTCCTCCTAATCGACGTACCTGTTCCGCGATGCAATCCTCTCGCCTCCTCCCGGCCACCCTTCCTGTTCTTTCGCCCTTACTGCCCCTCCGTCCCCCGCGGCGGGTCTCTTCGCATGTCTTATGTGTATTATGTTATTAATTCGGTTACCGTAGCACGCTTGTACACGAGGCACGTATTACGTTACCGCGGCGGTAGCCCGGCTGTCGCATGTCCGTGTTTTTGTTCCGCCACGCGCCCAGTCAAATACGATAAAAGGAAAAGACACGAAGGAAAAATAAAGGATGTAGAAGAGATATAAAATCTTCGCCACGGTCATGTTGGAACGAATGACTTTTGCGTATGCAGTCATTTAATGCTGATTTGCATTTATGATGATGTTATAACGCAATACGAAGAACGATATATGTTGTTTAAAGCCGACATGTACAGAGAGCAGCATAATAGCCTTAACATTTATGTCACCAGGATTTTCAACTGTACGCACATTCGTGCAAATGGTTAAAAATCGTAGTGACGTCACGGCAATGTAAATTAAGCTGCTATTTTGGTCTCTGCATCCCTCTGCGCCTGTCGTTTAACATGCATTCTAATGATTTGTTACGAGTTTCTCACTGTATCTGACCTGGGGCGATCGATAAATAATCTTCCTCTTCCGTTTCTCGGCAACCTCTTCTCTCAAAAGTTCGCGACTCCTCCGGCGAATCCCCGACGGGTGTTAAACTAACAGTACAGAGACCTCCAGTCACTTATTACGGATACTCGGAATTTTTCGTCGCTTCTGCGTCCCCACTAAGAGGATAAAGGACTCGATTCAGGCCCGACTCTCATTTTCGTCTTTAACATTCCGTCTTTTTTCCCCTTATCCGGCGAAACCTACCTCGCGAAAAGGAAGTCGCTTCCACAGAATCGGACGAGACGGCGAATCGTTCTCCTTAAGGAGAACGCGCGTATTCATCTTTACGCGAAATCCCCGGAATTTCGTGTCACTTTGAGCCGCGGGAAAAAAATTACGGGGATGCGCGAGTTGATAGTTCGTAACTCCGCAAGTTATTTCCTCGCGAATCTTTTCCCTCTCGCGAATACAGCGTTTAATTGGCGTCGCCTCGTCGTTTGAAAAAAAAAAAGTAAATAAGAATTGAACGTACTTCCGCACTATAAGACTAATTCTAAAAGAGAATGTTTTAGTGCAGTTTTACTAACGGTATATTATGTTTCAATGGAATTTCACGCCAACGTCACGCCAAAAGTAATCTTTGCATTACAATCGATCTCGTATTATAATTCAAATTGCGCTTAAAGTGTACTAATGTTTTTCACAATGTCTCCCTCGAGTAAAACTTCGCATTAGAAAAAAGAGATTGTCATATTACTCTGTTTTTGTTTCCCCAAAGAGCTAAATCGCGAGATTAGCGCCCAGCACCGGGACGTCGTCGCGTTGTTCTCGACTCGCGATTAACGAATCAACCAATTACCGATTACGGAAAGAAACCGGAAAGAAGGTTAAGCGAGAGAAAAGGGATTTAATCGTCCTTAATTCTATTTTGCGATTCGCGAGCGAGCGAGAGAGAGAGAGAGAGAGAGAGAGAGAGAGAGAGAGAGAGAGAGAGAGAGAGAGAGAGGGAGGAGGAAGAAGGAAGAGAAGCAGATAGAGCGACCAGTGCTTTGATCGCGCGAGTTTAATTTCAGCGGGTCTTTGGATTCGCTTAATCACCGTCCGATAATTAAGGAGGGCCCTTCGAGCGACAACGACGACGACGACGATGGCGACGTCGAAGACAACTTAATCACACCTTTTAATCAGCACGCGTGTCGATCTCTAATCGCGGATAGTCGCGACCGTATTGCTCGTTGCGCCAATTAATTTGTCATACGAGATATAATGTGATATAAACGAGGTGAAAAATTGAAGAAACGCTTGATTGAAAATCATCCACGTGCACAATAGTCGTGCTTCAGAGCAGCCGATACACCAGTTTCCACACGCCCTTGCAAAAATATCACCGGGCAGCTTCGGCTTTTGTCTTTTTGTACAAAAAGATCGAATATAAATGGAGATCTGAGAGCGGCGCGCGTTTGCGTTTCACGTTATGAAAAGTCGCGTTACCGTTCGCGATTTAATTGGCCGGCGATCGCGCGGCGGTCGGGACAGAGCAAAAACGAGGAGGGCCTGCGATTTAATTGAGCTGAATGCACTGCCGGACACAACGGCACGTCGAGAGAGACAGAGAGAGAGAGAGAAAGAGAGAGCCGGTCGATAAAGTGTAATAAATATAATTACAACGAGGATAGAGGGGGTTGGTGCGGAGGAGGATGCTTTTTTTCCCGGCGCGAGCGGAAAACGCGGAATTTATTATCGGGCGCGAGCACACGGACGGAAGCGACCGTAAAACATCAGAGATTATAATCAATCTCGCCGATGACGATAAAAACCGCGCCGAGAGAAATTATTGCCGTTGCATCGGCGGTGACGCATTTTCCATCGGGCAAATAGGTCGGATTATCGCGACTCGAGGTAGCGTAAAATCAACGAATAATTCTCGAAACACAGATTCTTGAATTCTGGATGTCTCAGATGAGTGATGCGTTGAATTGAGCGCGGAGAGATCGAGATTGTTACGAGTTGTAAGTCGCGACTTCATAGCATGCATTTGCATGGTCGTTGCTTATAGTCAGTCGATACAAAGTCTTTTTCAAAATTATGAACACAGTCTTAATACACATTATATGCACTAAAATGTGTTAGCCTAATACGACTGTACTACTACTCCAATTCCCTCCATTGTTGAGTACGCCTTGGCAGCGTCGAGGCATGCTCTCAACAGGATTTTCCGCTAATGTCTCGAGTAACGACCTCCATATTGTGCGAAGCTGATACAACTGTTTCAAGATGAAAACTAGTTTTTCCCCAAGTTTCATCTTCGTGGTTGCTCATATATTTTCAACGAGATTAGCGTCGGGAGACTGAGGACCAATCCATTGTAATGACGCCGTTTTCACGTTTCCATTCCGTACATGTCTGGTTTCTGTATTGTTGTCTTCTGCGAGTGTAACTGGCAGCGACTGGCAAGCGATAATTTGGAGCTTCTCGGGTACGAACACAAGAACACTGCCTCGAATCGGCTAACATACGCAGCACTCATCTTGTTTACGTATGACTATCGTGTAGGCATTAACGAAACTACCTGAAAGAGCTAGCTCTTTCAAAGCATTCTAACTTAATATAGTATCAAATTTGCCGCATGAAAATGTTGCGTACTAAGATACCAACTGTTGAGATTATTGCGTACATTATCTTGTGCCACTGACTGTAATTCGGTAAAATCGTCTGTTCAGGATGGACGGGCCGGCGGTGTTATCGATGCCGCCGTTGACCGCCTCGCAGAAACCGGCACAGTCGCCGCAGCCTCAACCGCACCCGAAGCAGAATCAGGTAACGGCGACGATGCGAGAACGGACGATAGTCTCGAACGCCTTCGTCGACGGCATCGAAATTAATTAACTTACAGTATGTTTGATAAGAGCGTGTACGGCAAAACTCAAAAACTTAGGATAATACATAAATTGAAAAAATTTGTACACATTATGCATGATATAGACTGCGATGCTTTATTATTAATAAGTTGTCCAACTCGCCTCCATTATCAATAATTGACTGGCATCTCCGAGGCATACTTTCTACTAATTTTACAGCATAATCTTCAGACAAAGATCTCCATATAAATCGAATCTGTCGAATTAACTGCTTGACGGTCCATATTTTCTTTCCTCGGAGCTTAAACTTTATAAGCGCCCAAACATTTTCAATTGGATTTGCATCTGGCGACTGTGAAGGCCAATCCAGTACGTCAACGTCATTTTCTTGTTTCCACGCAGTACAAAGTCTACTCCGATGTTTCGGATCATTGTCCTCTTGCAGTAGCCAATTTTCATTTTTCCTCGTAAACCACCTTTGGGCAGATGGTAATAAAGCTCTCTCATATATTTGGACCATTTTAGCAGCATCCAAATTTTGTGTAAAGATGTGTAAAGTGCCAAATCCCTGTTTTGAGAAACAGCCCCAGACGTGCACCTTTACCGGATGTTTAACGGTCCGCTCGATGAGTCTATTGGCCTGGGTAGACCAGACACGTCTGATAGAAGACTTTGCCCAAAACGAAGCTTCATCTGAAAAAATTACGTTGCCCCAATAGCGGTCCAAATTTTCTTTTGCCCAAGCAAGTCTTTTTTCGACGTGTTTTTCAGACAGCAACGGTTTCGTTATCGTGCTTCGAAATTTCACTTTATGAGCCAGTAAACGTCTTCTTATAGTATGACATGATATATTTAGACCCTTTTTAAGTAAAACCGCTTGCCCGCCACGCAATGATAAACAAGGATTCTTCTCAAACACCCGTAAAATCATTTTGTCCTCCTTTTTCGTCGTTTTCTGCACAGAGCCACGATCCGGCAAGTCATCAACGTTTTTGACCTCGGAATAACGTTTCACCCACTTACTCACAAACGCCTTAGACTTCTTCATATACTTAGCAGCCGCTCCGCGCGACATTTTTGGTCCTTTCGGATGCGAACATAGAAACACAGCTTCGTAACGTGATGCGTACGCGGCACTCATGTTGAAATACGCCCTTTTGTGACGAAAGTCAAACGATAACTAAGGCTTTCTAGACAAAGCATCTTGGGAGAAGAGCCCCGCTATTGGCTCGCGTTCATATCCCCCCTCTAACGGTTTCGAGGAAAAAGTTTTGCCGTACACGCTCTTATCAAACATACTGTATGTCTGAGAGTAATTTGCGAGTTGTACTCTGAGTGCGTAGATCACGTAGAGGACGATCGAAAATGTAATCCTCCGGACGATTCCGCAGGTCGTCGAGGTGATTTTTCATAGATCGTCGAAGCGATCTATACTGTATTGTGTAACGAAAAAAAATGGAATAGGGAGAATCAAGTCTCAGGATTACGCAAATTTTCTTGCATATACTACGATCGAGTGTGATCGAATGAAAATCGAACCGAATCGACTATTCAACGCGGAAATTTGAACTATAAAGTTCAGTCAACAGTAAAACGTCAACGAAACTGACTGGAACGTAGTTGTATGTATGTTATTGTCCCTTTAATTGACAAACGATAGATAGATGTCGGGTTAGCTTTACGATTGCCTCATGAAGCTAAATTCTGAGCTCGTTTTACACACAAACGGGAGATTAACGGAACGTTTCGCTGAAAGACTTCGGGCAGGTAATACGTCAAAAAGCGTCAGGCCGAGCACTCCGGCAAACAGAAACAGAGTGTCACGTCCCGACTCGCGCCGCTCCATCAGGGCATCGTAGTGCAACTAAACCGACAGGAGTTGCAGGTGGGAACTGTGTCGCTCTACGGAATCCACATCGTGTCGCTGGTGATCGAAGGCCAGGAACGGCTCTGCCTGGCGCAGATCAGCAACACCCTGCTGAAGCAGTTCAGCTACAACGAGATCCACAATCGCCGGGTGGCGTTGGGCATCACCTGCGTGCAGTGCACGCCGGTGCAGCTGGAGATACTCCGTCGGGCGGGCGCGATGCCGGTGTCGTCGCGTAGGTGCGGTATGATCACTCGCAGGGAGGCTGAACGCCTCTGCAAGTCCTTCCTCGGCGACAACGCGCCGCCCAGGTCAGTAAACGTTACCGAACCCTCGTGATTCTACCTTCGCACGCGATTACATTGAAAATGAAAATGTGCGGGCTACTGACCTATCTCGCAGATTGCCGGAAGACTTTGCGTTCTCCGTTCATCATGAGTGCGCCTGGGGCTGTCGCGGCGCGTTCCTGCCCGCCCGTTACAACAGCTCGCGAGCCAAGTGCATCAAGTGCACGTACTGCGGCCTGTTCTTCTCACCGAACAAGTTCATCTTCCATTCGCACCGGCTCAGCCCGTCGGATAAGTACGTGCAGCCGGACGCAGCAAACTTCAACTCCTGGCGCCGACACATGAAGTTGTCCGGCACTCCGCCGGACGAGGTGGTGCACGCCTGGGAGGACGTCAAGGCGATGTTCAACGGCGGCACCAGAAAGCGGCTGTTGGGCAACACGAGCGCCCGCGAGTCGCCGAGCCCGGCGAAACAGCCCAGGTCTTCGCCGAACACTGCTGCGCAGATTTCCACTTTGGTGCCCACACCGGCGCATCCGCGGGTGCCGCCGTTCCCGGAACTACCGTTGCCGTTGTCCAGGAGTCTCGTCATGGACTATGTATGGCATCAACATCAGCAGGCGGCGGCGGTCGCCGCGGCCAAAACGCCCGGCTTTGCCTTCCCGCCCTACGCTCTTCCTTGGCTGGCCAAGAGGGGTCCCGTCTTGTTTCCTGGTAAGACGACACTTGCCAACTTGTTTTCGACTGCGACGCCGTTCATTTCAACGCGGTTTAAACGAATGGAAAATTGCTCAAAAAAAGAAGAAACCCAGAATATTATAGCGCGTTACGCTGTAATGGAAATTAGCGGCGGGAGTAAGCGATTGTTAGGTCGGTGACAGGCTTACGTCATCACACACAACGATTATTATTTCTATATCTCTATGTAGGACAACGATTATAGTGTGCGCGTAATTATAGGCGATAATCGACGGTTAATCGTCATTGGGCTTCCATTGAACGCAAAATCGTTAATCGTGTCTTTCTGTTTACAAAGCTATGAGTCATAAATTGTGCGTCTTTGTCGACGACATGTTTACGCAAACGATCGTGACTAACGATTGGCTCGACCTTAATGAACTAACAATCGCATTCTCGCGCCAGGGCCACTGCCGCCGCCGATAAGTGGCTCAAGTCCCACGGAACCTTTGATTCCAACCGTGAACCCGCCGTTACATCAATCGGCGTTCCGTCCGGTAATCCGCGGACCACCCATCGTCGAGCAACTGATGCCGGAGCGAGCGACGGACGCCGGCAAAGAGGAGAACTCCGACGATGAGGTCGACATCGAGACGACGGAGGACGACCCGGTGACGCCGCTTAACGCGAGTCTTCAGAATCTCCACTCGGCCTCGAATTCTATGAGCAGCCACAGCGGACGGAGTACGTCGCCGCAGTGCTGGAGTCCGCCACGAGAGACGGTGAGTCGCAACGGTATTCCATTCTGAGCGGGTTCCCGAATCGAAACTTTTAGCTCTATTTTCGACCTGATCTTTCTAACATTTGTATATCCTAAATAATTGATGTATTTTTATTACACTTGGAGAAACTGAAGATCTAGCGCCTTTTAGGACTGGTTGTTCCAATTTTTTGGGAAGTTAACTGATGATTAAATCATCTGTCTTTGTGTTTCTTCTAACTTAGACAAAGACACACATATGATTTAACTATCAGCTAGCTTAACAAGAAGTTGAAACAACCAGCCCTAAATGACAGGAAATTTGTAAATTCTAAGGACGATCTCTTGGCGAAGCTAGTAGTTTAAATAGGACCAAAAAAGGTTGTTGCAGGCTTCAGAGTATCAAAGTAGGCATTAAATGGAATATCGAATAGAAGATCGAAAATAAAATAAAAATTTCAACTCGGGAAGCTCGAAAGCGTACAAATATGCTCTCAAGTGTATAACTTAAAATATACAAGTATATTTTTCAATAAAATTAAAAGTATATATACTATTTAAAGTATCAAAGTTACACTTAGCAGCATAATTTTAAGCGTAACTTAAGAGAATGCTACCTGAAGTTACAATTAAAACCTCGAGTGCATATTGCGAATGCCCGTCGCGATCGATGCGCTACGGGGTGCTCGAGAACACGAGATGTAAGCCGCGTTACGATGCGCGACGACCATCAGCCACGTGCTGGCCGTGGTCGAACACACGTGCCACGATCGCGACGCGAGCATTATCGTCGGCCGATCGCAAACACTCGACTATAAGCGGCGGAACCGCTTCGTCCGCTGGAAACATGCCGTCGCCTGGTGGCGCGACCCCTTGTCGTTGTTGACGAAGACGTAATCGCGCGCGACAAACGCGCAATATCCACAATCACGCCGTATAGCGTGAGCCGCGCCGTGCACGCGATCGACTACCGCACGCGATGGCGCTCACCTGCTTCTACCGAGATGCAATCGTGACGTACGCGCCGGCGATCTTCCTCCTCGGAGACTCGCCCCTGAAGACAGAATTGGAGGATTTCCTCGGAGTTGCCCCGATTTTCTCTCGATTAACGGACACCAATTCCCCCCTCGTGATTTCCCCTTCGCTCTACGCAAAGTCGAAACTCGAAAGTATCGAAGTTTAGTCGAAATCAATCGGTCTCTCTTTCCGCCTCCTCGCCTAAAGTGTCGAAGTTTAGTCACCCCTTTTCCGCTACGCCGATTGGTTCTGTTGCTGAGCGTTCCCGAGTCGGAATTTTGGTTCTACGTTAGCCCTACAAGTTCCATCGAACTTGAGGGACCCAATTAGGGTTGCCTAGCGTCCGGTTTTGATCCGGATTATCAGGTTTTCAGTAGTCTTGTCCGGTGTCCGGTTGACAAGTCAAATCAGACGTCACATGTCCGGTTTTTAAGTTATACTCATTCAATCAAATTTGATTTAAAAACAGATCTTCCGGATTTTAATGATATTTGTCCATTCCAAGCGTCTATTAACGATTGTTTAATTCTGTGTCTAATAATAAAATGTATTATATATTTAAAAAATAATAGTAGTTTAATAATCAACTTGTTTTTAAAATTGCTTAGAAAATATATTGTAAGAAACTTCTTACCAAATTTTGTATTTAATTTAGTTTTATGATTATTGTATTTAATTTAGTTTTATGATTATTATTTCTGCCCGATTTTGTCTGGTTAAGTTTTGTTACCAAAGAGGAAATGTCCAGCAAAATGAAAACTTTGATGGAGAACCTTGAAGCGCAATATTGTACAGGCCTTTTGATGCCAGAAAGATTTGACCATTTTTTGTTTTAATGCAATTTATGCAGAAAAAAGGATATACGACATTAGTAGGCTTCAACGAAAAATAAAAAGTTCAGAGGCGTAACGGTTCTCTCGTCACATCGATAATTCAATGTCGCCGGGGAGATGTTTATAGCGTGGCAGAAACGTCGACTCTTGTCCTGAGAAGCAATTTATTACGGCGTGACTCTTTACTCACTCGCTAGTGAATAAAAGCATACGTCCTCCGCGGTTTAATAACGGAGTGTATTTGCGTTGTAAGGAAAGTAACCCCGCACTACCCCGCGCGCGTGACTGACCGAGTCTCCCCTGTAAATGGCCAGCGAAATATTTTCCCGCAACACGACACCCAACGGCAAACAGTGCCGCCGCAAAGTTAATCGAATTAACGTCGTGCTCGACGCTCTCGTTTAATCGAGTCCTTCCCTCGTCGAGAAATCGTTCGCGCTACATACACACACTCACACGTGAAATAACGTATTAGGTTAGCTGATGAGAGAAACCGGCTGATTCTTTATATTTTCTTTCCCTTAGAAATTTCTGGGTTAGTTTGGAGGATGGATTTCACCCTAGCCAGAATTGAATCAATTTTTATCAATCATCTCGTTAACGGTTTTTTAACGATTAAAAGAAAAGGTTAACTCTAGGTTAAAAGCTAGATCAAAAAACCCATGAGGAGAGAAATTTTTTGGTTAACTTCTCATCATTGTAGTCAATCTAAAAGAGGAGAGAGAGGAGAGAGAAGGGAGGAGAGAGAGGAAGCAGCAAACGGCAATTAGCGACGACTTGCGATCGTTTCCTCTCCAATTTCCTCTCAAAGTAATATCGTACGAGGGGGATAGGAATGCCCCCTTCGTAGTGTTTATCGTCAGGTGAAAGCTGTGCAGGGCAAAGCAACGCGGCGCGGCGCGGCAATTAACATCGAGGTCGCCGGAATTTTCGACGATGCTCGGGTTAATTATTCCGCGGCAATTTAGCCGTTAACGAGCCGGTGGTAATTGAGTGCCTGGGAATTATTGTAACGACGTGCTCACCGCCACCGCCGCCGCCGCCGTTTCTGTTGCCACCCCCGACCATTTACATCGTCGGCAGAGACGGCAGAGCAGCGTAATACTACTCGACTCGTCCCTAGAATTTGCTCTGCGGTCTGACTGCTCATGCACCGGTGGCGGCGGTGGCGGCGGTGGCGGCGGTGGCGGCGGCGGCAGTGGTGGCAACGGCCCTCATCATCAATCGCGATAATTATTGTGTCGGTAAATATACTCCGCGTACAAACGAACGCGGAGGCCGATCGCGCACACGCACCATCCGAACACACTTACGGCGCGACGACATGATTAAACGAACGTCCCCGGCGTATTACGCTGCGTGTCATGGTTCCGATGTGAACCGACGTTCCACCGACGCGGTAATGATGGCCGTCGACATCAAAGACGGATTACGGCGGCTTGCCGCCAGCGAATGCATCGTTGTCGCGCGGCGCAACGGACGCATCGACTCTCTGTGGTCGACGCGTGAAGGCTTATTTAGATCGGACGATTTTCGACGTGATAATATCGATCCGATATAGAACGGCTGCGTTATCGCGCTACGTGCAATTTCGCGTTTGGAATTCGAGGCTCAAATGGCGGAATAATGTGCGACCCGTTTCACCTTTCCGGGACATGTCGTCTGTGCTGATCCGTTGCACGCGGACTTCAATTAAAAGGTCCCTCGCACTTTTCGCGTTGCTGGAATTAGAGGGTTAATGCTGGATTGCTCTCGAGTGGGATAACCGACTAACGCGTCTTCTACCCTCTTGAAAAAAATATAACTAGCGAAGTAGCCCCTGGTGTAGTTTACCGGCACTCGAAGACCTTAATCGGCCGTCGCGTGTTGAAAAAAGAAAGAAAGGAAGAGGGGAGAGAGAGCGGAGAGAGAGAGCGGAGAGAGAGAGAAAGAGACGGGTTCAGCAAAAAGATCGTTCCCGGAGCGAATAATTGCAAGAAGAAGCGGAGTATGCGAGAAGAGCGTGCGCGAGAAAGAGAGAAAGAGAGAGGAGAGACAGAGAGAGAGAGAGAGAGAGAGAGAAAGAGAGAGAAGAGAGGGAGGAAGAGAGAAGAAACAGAAGAGACGACGGGGGTGGATTGGGATAAGCCGTCCGGATTGCCAGACAGCTTTTCAATTCCCCCTTGTCGGTGAACGTGTCGAGTGGGACGAACCCGTATTTTGTCCGGAATCTCTCTCTCTCTCTCTGGGTCTCTCTCTCTCTTTCTCTCCCTCTCCCTCTCCCTCCCCTTGGCTGACGAGCGTGTACATACACGAGAGATATTCATCACAAAGGTGCAGGCGACTTGTACACCACATAGGAAGTAGAAACCCAGTTACTGCACCGGACCACGATGGAAGAACCCAGTAGCAGAGCCCGGAGTACAAGTGTATCGCGGTAACTGAGTAATCCCCGAACGTTATTTGCAGTTATTTCTCGCTCCGCTGAGTAGACTGAGAGAGCAAGAGAGAGAGAGGGGAATTCGCGAGAGACGGAGTGGACGGTATTTTCATTTTCGCGACATCTGTGGATCTCTCTCGCCGGCGCGCATGACTGTGTGGTACGTGAGCATGCGTAGAATCTCGCGAAGCTATCGCTTCTCCACTCAGGATCGAAAGCTTGGATCTCGTTGCCGAAACACAATGAGGTAATCGAGCTACCATTGATTACAAAAAGCACCGAGCCTCGTATAGAGGACGCGTGTGTTTGAGATGATTCTTGGGAGAGATGCGTCTCGTATCTTGACGCGCGTCTCGATAAATCTGCTTGAAATCGGTAATTAAAGGGTCCGGTTAAAACGTGCGAGCGCGCGTGTTTATTACAGCGCAGACACCTCGCCCCGTCGTAATTTTAATCAGCGTCCCGGGCCCAGAGATCTGAGAGTAAATCGCTATCAGCCCGCCGATCAATTAAGATCCTTTGCTCGATCGTGATTACTGAAAGTCTGAATCACGTCGGTAAACTCCCTGCGGGGCCGGGCTCGCTCCGTTTGGAAGGCAACGAAGATATTCGCGGAATCTCCTCCACCATCCATTTAAATGCAATTAAGCAACGTCACGTAGAAGCGTAACGGGGGTCGGAAACGTTTAAATCAAACTACGGCTGGTTTAGTTAGTTTCGACCGCAACTTTTAATTGCGCCTCGACCGTCTGGAGGGCCATTAGGTTCCGGAAGAGATACGTTACTTCTTTTCCCTTCCAGAGTGCCCAACATTCCCTCTCTCGCTCGCTCTCCTACGCTCTCTTGAATTCTCGCGCGCACGTGATTCTTTTACATGATAACATAAAATAACTTGGACATTTTCATTCTTTGAATTTACGCTGAAACGATATGATGAATCGATAATGCGAAACGGATCGTATCCAAATCTCTTCGCCAAATCCCGCATTAATTAAAGGAGCCCGGCTGGCATTTTTAAGAGCCAGCGAGCACAGCTAAAGTTACTGTCGCCGTAGCGAAATGCCAAGCTTTGACCTTATGTTCGCGGAATCCTTCGGGACACGGTGTGATTAAATCAGCTATCGTATACCTACGAAACACATTACGAGACGTGCGCTGGCGTCCGTTTTCGAAATAGCTTTTAACCTGGTAACATTTCGTCGCGCGGAATTATCGTCGTATGAGCAATAGCACGTTAGCTATTGCTGATTCATCGAAGTGGTCGTACCTAACTCCTCGCGTTGGAATCACGTTCTCCAGACAATGTGCCTTCATGAGTCAAATATACGCGCTGTTAATCATAAACATTAGTTGATCTTATTATTTCGCAACAACGAAACTCATAAAAAATTCCGCGACAATGTGTAAAGTAAGTGTAAATTGAGTTGCAATATATACTCTTTCGATCTTTTCGAATAGATGGGCATGTTCCACCATGAGTCCGCCAAATAAACGCCAATGCAAGGAGTTTACGACGTTTCTAAACAACCTAATGTATTTATTACTTTAGCTACATAGCCAAGAAAAGATTTCCTCTTACTCATTCTTTCATAACTCTAACTATCGCTTTTATGCAACTAATATTCTTATCTTAATATCACAAACTTTCAAACTCCATTCTATTATCTTTATATCACATACGTCACCTCGTATCGTACGTAATTTTTTCCTACCTTAATCTAATTCACTTATCACTTCACCTTGCTATTCAAATTTACCATAACATATCATTTCCATCTGTAATTTACATTCTATGTTAACATCTTCTTATCTACATCCACGACTTTCTTTTCCTTTCTCCTTTTCGATCTTTTTCAACTCCTTATCTCTCTCTTTTCCAAATCTTCCATAATATATTACTTTTTATATTGTCTAAATCATCATCCCAAATCTTTTTCCATATTGCCTTACTATCTCCTCCTAACTCTTTAGACCATCCTTTTATACTCTGATATATATTCATATATAATGTCTTATACTATCTTGCTCCCTTCCACAAAACACACAGATACGATTAACGTATCCACGGTGTTTCTAAGTGATTAAATGAACTCGCGCGCTCGCGTCGATGTCGAATGTCAAAATTTGTCCGACGTTCACGCCGGAGAGTTTCACGGCGATGTCTTATTCTTCCCTTGGTTTAATCCGGCCCCGGCTACCTATTACTTAATTCTATTTGCACACGGACGTCGCTCGCGCCGCGCCGTCGGCGAGAAATACAACATCACGGACCGAAATGGAGGTTCTCGCCCATGGAAGTCGCGCCCGCGCGCGCGAGGGCGGCGACTGTTGATTTAATTATAATCGTTAGTCCGGACCAGCTCCGCCCCGGGACCCTCAAATCCAATACAACTCCCGCCGTCTGCTATCATCCCCCGCATCCCGGACACTCTCGCCCCTCACTCTCTAACTCTTGCTCTTTCTCTCTCGTCTCTTCCGCCCGGAGTTTTCGCGACGTGGCGACTTTCGAGAGCGATTTCGCTCTTCACTTGTGACAGTGGCAACTGAGCGTATTATCTGTTAGGAAAAGAAGCCGAATAACGGCGCGTTTTAGAAGATAAAAGTATAATTCAGAGACTTTTCTGAATTTTCTATACGGAGAGAATTTTGAAGCAAAAATTGATGTAAAATTTTATAACCGACAAACACTTTCCGCCCTAATTTATCATCCTTCTGTTTAATATGTGTTATTTATATCTTAGCAGTTAAAATCTACCGTTAAAAGATTTGCCATATATATTCCCTAACAAAATCAGTCTATTTCTGCACTACTAGACATACTACAACGTAATAAAATTAAAAAGAATTCCTATGAGAAAAAGCTATACACTACGATGCTGCCTATATCGTAGTTGAGGTTCGGCTCGCGCGGTATAATCTTTGTTTCCCTTGAAACCAAGGGTGAAGGCCCTCACCAACTGCTCAGTCTCGTTTAAGATAGAGTGGCGTGGTTCTTATATCACCGGCAGAATGTGAGAGGAAACTGGAAACAGGTGAGAGTAATAGCTCATCACGTAACAAGACTCAATGCGCGGACGACGACGTCCACTGTCGGCAACACCAATAATTCAGTAGTGATCGCGAAACGACAGAATACACACGCGGAAATGACTGAAATACTCACGTGCACACCAGTGTAAGTGGCCGAATTCGCTATAAGAGTTGTAGATTGTCCCGTGCATAAAAGGCGTACGCAAATTTGCCCAAAAATCTTCGCTCGCTTAGTTGCCTACTCTCTCTCTTCGGAGGTGAAGAAGTGCGAGGTTCTAAAATCCCTCTGATCATCTCCTAGCCCGAGTGACGGATAGCAAAAAATCCACCACGTTACACTATATTATCTCGAATCAACAAAAATATGCAGAATAAACATTATTTATTTTGTGTTTTTATCTTTCAGTCTGTCTATCTGTCTCTCTTTCTCTCTCTCTGTCTATCGAGGTTGCGTTCCGAAATGCACTGCCAGTACTGAAAATCTATAGTTTATGTTACGTATATTATAGAATTTCAGTACTGGCAGTGAATTTCGGAACGCAGCCCGAATAGCTTAATGTTGATAATTAAAAAATAAGAGGAAATTAACATGTCATATTTTCATGCGACACGGCGACTATCGCGAATATCAGAATTTCATCGCGACGACTTTGACATGAATCCGCCAATCAGTCGCGCGTAAACGATATGCGCGGAACTTTTTATCTACATACGGCACAGCAAGGATCAATTTCGGCGACGTTCGCCAAACGGCTGAAAAATAATTTCCATGTCCGCCGTTATGTGAGGTGAAAGGCATCGGGAGTACTCTGACGCAACCCCCGGATTGAAACTCGTTAACGCCGTTACGGTGTTCACAGTATGGCCACCTAAATGGAGGAGCTTACGCGAAAATTGTTTTATACTTCCCACGAGAGCGAAATTGAGAAGCTGCAAATAATGTTTCGCGGCGGTGAACACCAACATTTTCAGCCGAGTTTCGCGCAGCCTCGAATTCTTACGTATTAGAAGTGATGAAAGCGAATACTCCTGTCCCGAAAATCCGACGAACCAAGTACACGGCCCTGCATTTTCGAGGATGTAAATATAATAAGTCGATCATTCAAATTTTTTTTCTTGCACTCTTAAAATAAAAAAGAAAAGGAAAACTCAAATTTGACAATCAATGGATAAAACGTGGCAACACTTTTATCTCGATAAATTTTATCCCACAAAAAGCTCAACAAGAAAGAATTCGTTCTTTTGATAATTCTCAGAAAAGATCTTTTTCTGCTGGATAATATATTGCGAAACTCGTCGAGATAAAAATGTCGCAAGTGTCGCAAACCTTTAATCCATCGCTTATATCGGTACATGTATGAAATTTACGAGAACGAGTATAAATATCATGCGTTGCAAAAACTACAAAGTGCAGTGTTACAGAGAGCGGTTCGATCGGTGGAATCCAAATGAGTGGATTAGGACGGGGGCTCGTGATCAGATCGCTATGAAATCGCGTCGATTCCCACCAGCATCGGGATCGGTGGCACCAGCCCGTAAAAAGGAAAAACCGTCGATAATGCCCGAAGGATCGGGAGCGGGAGTAACTTCAGGACGCGCGCTCGCGCTGATGCCGTCGGACACATAACGCTCTTTCGAGCTAAATCCGGCATTATCGAGAGTATAATCAATTTCCCGACATAATACCGAAACGTGGGTGGGCGGACAAGCCGTGAGCCTGAGCGAGGCCGACCGACCGGAAGCGATTCGACTAACACGATTGCGTATTAACTCCGCGCATCACGTGTGCTTCCCAATCCGTTCGACTTCACAATCTATCCACTCACCCTCCCCCGCCTCCTCCGGCCTCCAACTCGTACCTCGAACCCTTTCGGGATCACACTCGCGCACTTTTCCACCTTTCCCGCTTCTTCTCCTGGTGCTCGGTTCACTAGCCGTTTGAGAATCCCGCAAGATCCTCCTGTAAATCCCTGCTCTTTGTAATACGAAATATGTTAAACCACTGGCGAGAGCGCACTGTGGATTACTCAACGCGAGCTCTTCGACGTCCGGAGGTAAAAGTTCACGTTGACGCCGTCAACTCGGCGAATTTACGCACAACATCCAACCGTAACAAAAGTGAAGTTTCGGGATTTGCTTGTATCGCAGACTGAAGAAGAGGAGAGAGAAAGAGAGAGATGCAGAAAAAGAGAATAATCCTATCGAACGTAACTCAGTTCAGTCGTATAGTCTCGATATACGATCGGATCGAAAGTTTCGCCGTTAACGTAAAAGCCGTCGTGTAGCGAGCTGTTGAAGGGACGGGGAGAAAGAGAGATAGTGAAGGGGTGAGGGGTGCCGTCCGCGCGCTGCACGCTACGATTGTTTCGCCGTAATCCTTTATTGGATCAACGGGGCTGGAAACAATCGAGCGCGCCATAACGCGAGGATGGGCAGACGGCCGTGTCGGTCGTTCGTTCGTTCGTTCGTTCGGTTGGTCGGTCGGTCGGTCGGTCGGTCGGTTCGTTCTCGAAGCGAGCGAGCGAGCTTTTCGGTCCGCCGACTGGTACCGGATGCGGCGCCGCGTCGGTCCCTGCGACGTGAGGGGCGTAAGGGACGCGGCAGGATGAGGGGTCGCTAGATAAGCGGGGGTGGCATTCGATGATGGGGGAGGAGGTCGGGGATTTCTACCTACTTTGCCGGGTGAACGGAGTTACAAATGGGAGAACGCGGAACTCATCCGCAAGCGGGAGGAAACTCTCTCCTCCGGGGTACTCCTTCTCTGTCTTCTCTCACTCTCCTCCCCCTCTGAGATGTCTTGCCGCGTTTCCCCTCGCCTCCCGCGCGCACGGGAACGTGGGCTATTCCTGTAGGTATCATTCCCGCTCGTTTCTTCCCTCTCGTTAACCTAACCGACCTCTTTCCCATTATTTTTCCTCGCTCAGTCGTTACGTCACGTTTGTCCTCTCGCTGCTCCCACCAGTTCCGATTTTTCTCCTCGTGCATGCGTTGTTTTATTTATTCGCGATTGCGGAGGTAATTTGTGCAAGTGCACAAGATTTGTTAGTCGACGCCCAGCGTGCGCGCTCTTTGTGCAAGACTCTCCTTGGAACCTCCCGAGCTCTGCGCGCGATAAATTTGATTTTATTTCATCCGACACTTCTGCATCCCCCTGCCGCGTAGGTTTCACGCCCGGTAATCTGCCGCTGATTCAATGTTCCCGTTACACGTACATCGTACCGACTATCTTCGCGTTTCCACTCGAGCCGGCTACTAGCATTCATACACGTCACGTGCCGGCGATATAATAACGAGGTGGATAACATAACGAGGTTTACATGCCTCGAATTCGCCCCGGGTCGCTTTTCTGTGTCCGATTTGTAGCGATTTTGTCCCCCTCCTTCCTCCTCTCATTCCCTTTCTCTCTATCTCTCTCTCATTCTTTATAATTCTTCACCGTCTTTTTCTTCAATTCCAATAATTCGTGTGCCAAAGGATACCCCCGGGAATACCGCTGCAAACACGTACAGGAACAGTTGCACCTATTTCGCCTTTACAGCTGTGTTTGCTGGCCGTTACTGGCTTCAACGCGAAATTTAAATACGTTGTGGCACTAAGGAGAACGAAATGTTGCGCGAATGAAGAACTCGAGGCAAAACAGTTGTAAATGCCAGAAATAAATTTCTTCCTCACTGCGGCTCGCTATTTTTCTCATCTGGTGACTCAAACGAATCGTTACAGGGCAAATTCGTCGTTCTATATTAGTATCGTAAGCACAACAAAGAGAAGAGTCGGCTGAGGAAAGACAGCTAATTATTGACACTCTCCTGATGTCCATTTTTCTACCAACGCCGATTAAATCTTGAATTAAAACTTTGTTGTTCAGATCTCTATTTAATCTAGAGAAACGTGGTTTTTTTTAGATTGTCAGTAACTAAGTAAGGGGATGTCAATAATTGCATGTTTTAGTCTACTCTTCCGCTTTGAGCAGCGCTTACTGCCTCGCCGAAACGCGCTCGTCTTCCTCGCTTAATTTTTCATGTTGCGATCATAAAGGGAGCATGTAAAGAGGAGGAGAGCTTGTAAATCTTCCGACGAGGCTCGTTTCGCCGCTTTTAATCCGTTCAGAAGCATACGGGGTTAAGGATCGCGGCTCATCGTGGCGAATCGATCTGTTCACGAGAACAGATTCGCCAACAGCCGCCGCGATCATCCCTTCCGCGTACAAACGGAGGTTGCATGGATATCACGGGGAACATATGTGCCCACCCCAAGGACGCATAACGCGGCCGTCGACTTCATAGGATACGTATCGCGCGGACCACCTGCTACGCAGCGAGAGCCTTCCACTCGAGGCATAATCGCGTTGCACGGGAGCGTATCGACGATTCGCGCCGCTTCTTCGACGATAAGCTTCTCGAGGAAATCGTTACGAGTATTAATTATTGCGATCTCGTTCGAATGTGCTTGTACGTGCATGCAACGTGCTTGCACTTCTGCGCGTTGTTCTCGCTGAGGCAACGCGAAAAATCCGTTCGTCGATCGAAAAGCTGAAAAAACAATATGACTAGGGGAAAGGGAGGAGGGGGAAGGGTATGTTTATTTTTCGGGATCGCGCCTGTCGAACAAAAGTCACCCTCCGTAACGTTTTACCTCGTCGAATTACTTCACAATAGGCAGCGCGACCCCTTTCGGACTTCGGTCTCTCCCCCTCGCGAGACACCCTCTCCTCGCACACAAAACATAATTATCTGAAATCTCAAACAGCATGAAAATTTTATCGGCGCCCCCTGGCTCTCCCTCCCTTCCCCCCTCCATCGATAGACGCGGTCCATTAGAACATTGGGTGATGATTAATGTTTCCGTAACGAAGACCCGCTCTTGAATTTCTTTTCGAAATTCTTTTGAATTTCGCGACCCTCCCACTAACGAGATTCCGTCGAGTGATAGTGCTTTTGTGCTATTTGCGTCACGCTAAGCTTTGCCTCTCGGATATCCACCCTTTCTTTTTTTCCTCATCTCTCTTTCTATCTCGTCTGGTGCGTTCTTTTTGCTTCACATAGAAACATACGTGATTAACTTTTGATTTTACTGAAGTTTATTTCCAATGTATTCCTTTTTTTGCTCCTTCGCTTTAGGGATTATTACTCTATTTTATAAACACATGTTGTATGTCTGAAGGGATCTTAGAGCTTCTATGGGTTTAAATATATCTACCTACCTATCTATCTATCTCTTGGAAATAATTCGTCGAAGTTTTCCGAATCAAAGCTTATCGCTTATATAACGCAGCGAAAGGACTTTGTTACGTAGCCGTCATGTTAACAAATACGACACGCTCACGGAAAGGACGCGATGTTATCTCATCGGCACACTCGGAAATAAATACCTCATCGTATCGCCTTGTGTATGTGCGCGAAGGGCACCCCATCCGCACACATATAATAATACCCGACAGGAAATTGCTTCAAGTGGTAACTCTCAATTTCTGACTCCGCGCGAATCTCCTTACGAGCGAACCGTCCGTCACACTATTTGTTGCTTTGTAAACGGCTAGATAAAAACTAATCAATTACGGGCTTTTACGCGAGGAAAAGACAGACAGACGGACAAAGAGAGAGAGAGAGAGAGAGAGAGAGAGAGAGAGAGAGAGAGAGAAACGGGAGGAAGCACTACTTTAACACGTAAGTATGTCCTTTTAAACGCACTCTGGTTCGCAGAGCGTAGCACATACTTGTACATACGTCGAGGTAATCGCCGAGAGATGCACGAGCCGCGATAGGAGCTGCCTCGAAGCGGCAGTTAAAGTCGATTATACCGTGACGTTCGTGCTGGGCGCGACATGAAATATTTATATTATCGTGACGATTATTACGTCACGTAACCGCAGACGAGAACGACGATGATTACATTTACCTTTGCTGGCCGCGGGACAGTGCGCGGAAAGGGGAATCGTTCGCCGCCATCAGTTAACAATGTTCGTTACGTTGGCGATGTATTAGCGTCGCCGTCGCGAATCGAGCCGCGGTTCGTCAGGACGGAAAATCCACGGGAATTTCACACGACCTCTACGATGTCGACGAACGTTGCGAGTTCAAAATACGAATGGCGCGATTAGTCGCGCGTTTCCCTCGCGATTGCTCCTTCAACGATCTCTTTGATAGCGGCCAAACCGGACGTGAAGTTCTCACGATACAATTCGAATTACGCAGCGAAGCGCGGTTTACGTCCTCGTCATCTTTGGTCAGGAAATTTCATTTTGAAGACACCAGTAACGTCTAACCTATCTATTTACGCGTTTATCGAGTTAGCGACATGCGTTTCTCTCACGTTTGCTTCTTCAACGAAATCTTTCGTTCCGGTTGAGCTGATCGTCAAGCTCTCACGATTGCGACACAATTCGGATTACAAAGCGAAGCATCGTTTACATCCGCGTGACCTTTGTTCGGGAAATTTCATTCTGAAGAGTCTCGTGACGCTCAGTCCGTCTGTTTACGCGATTAACTTGTCTCCGCTGTGCTTCGCACTCGCGAAGGGCGTCTAACGGACGCGAAGCGATTACGGGCCGCTCTGTTTTCCCGAAGGGTAGCAGGGAGACGGAAGGATAACTCGTGCAAACCGTGTATAACTTATATGAAGTTCGCGACGGGGTAGGCAGAGTCCTCGTTTCCTATTCCGTAACGCGTTTAAGCTAACGAGAACCGGCGTGCGTTATGCGGAAAGCACGGTCGCAGTTATCGTTAAAAATGCATCCTTGCGTGCGCCGCTCTTCCGCCGCCGCCGCCGCCGCAGCAGTCTCTGTCCTTTTTTCACGCCTGCGTCACACGGCGACACGCACGAAATCGGTGAGCCGCGACATATGCTGATTTTTAAATAACGTGCCTCGCGGACAGGTGACCCGCGGCGGCGAATCGCTGTAAACAACATCACGGCTGCTCGAAACGATCGCTTGTCAAATTTCGCGCTTGTTACGCGCGAAAGAGCGACGGCGACCAATCGCCGTCGTTGCGACGTCACAGCCGTCCGACATTCTCGCGGAGGATGCACTTTTTTTTTTATTAGAAAGGCGATCCCCGAGCTTCACCGACGCTCGTCACGAAGCGTCAGCAAGAATCTCGTAAGCGCGCTCGCCGGAACGCTAAATATCGCGCGTATTATGGGCGACGCCGTTTCCGGGGCTCCCCGGGGACTAGTAATCCCCCTTCTTCGGACATTAAAACGGTAAACGCGCGATTCCGTGACTTTTTAATCGCCCAACCAGGTCGACGCGAAGCAAACGCTCATTTCGTTCTTGCTCCAACTAGCGAGTCGAGTCGAGCCGAGTCGAGTGAATAATTCACCTCGATCGATCGCTGGCTAGCTGACTGGCAGGCTGGCTGGCTGGCTGGCTAGCCAGCACGCTCGGCGGAATTAATTTAAGTAATTTGACGATCGCTATCGACGGAAGCATTAAATAAAGCACCGTGTCCCGCTTTGGGCGAGAGCCGCGCGTTTAGATTGTTACGTAGATCAGCGCGAACGCGCGCGACCGGCCGCCTTCGCGTTTTTCCCGCGGCCATCGTTGCATACCTGAGTGGTTGATCAGGATGAGTGGGTCGTCATCCATTTCCACAGCTGTCATTACGTCAAGGAGCCGCGACATATCGCGGCTGTTTGCCGAGCCGTTTCGCCCCCTTCACGTCCGCCCGCTTGCCCACCTGTCGCCACGAAAATGACGATTCCCGCTGCTGTTTTCAGACGAGCGCTTCCGCGACGATATTATTACATTGCGAGCTCGCCTCGTCTCGCGTCTACGGCCGATCGAACGTCGGCTGAACTCCTTAACGTTGAAGGGAGATCAACATGCATTGTTCCGAAAGAGAAGAAGTAAGATAGAAGTACTTGAACTCTAACTCTGACATTCCTATTTTTGGTCTCTAAACACGAATATTTACATTTCCAACGTGGAACATACATACATATGTTGAATATGTACGTATATTCTATGTTAAAACATTTAAATGTTCGTATGTAAAGACCAAAACAATAAGAATGTCTAGGTTTAGGTACGTATCCAGATATCGGTCCAGACTTTTATCTTAAATTTGGTGCGATTTTCCGAAAATAGGTCCGTATTAATAATTGCTTGTGAAACTCGTTTCAAGCAAGGCGTTCAGGTTTAAATTCAGAGTTAAATGAGAGTTTGTCGAAACTGAATCGCGACTGCAGATATAAATATCACACTAATTCAACTAAAAAATTTGGATCTGACTCTAAATAAAAATCTGAGTATTTTATCTGAGACAAGTTTCAAATGACGACTATAATTCCGAAATCCTAATACAGAGAAAATCTCCCAGTTGTTATTGTTATTTCCGGAAATTTGTGTTCTCCGATATATTATCTCGTGTTGATTTCGATATTGTACCTTCCCGAGGCAATTGAACGCTTCCCATGTTTCGAGAAAGTTGCATTTGCATTTCGGGAGATTGTATCGGTATTGTGATTTTTCAGGAGTTCGTCTCACTTCTCGAATCTCGAGATTTCGATTTTTCAGTAGAATGTGTATCTACTCGAATAAAGAACGATTGTTTGCCTAATGGAGAATCACTTTTGAGTCACAAGCCGCGATTATTCTGCCGCCAATTGATGTTTGTCTTGCAACGCTTTTCAAGTTTGAAATATCATTGTTATAATCGTAACTCGAATGGTATGTAACGGAGTCGCGACAACGTCGATTTCATCTGGATCTTACGCGTAACTCGGTATTCGTTACAGGAACGGGAGGCGGAGAAGATCGCGGAGGAAACCGCGGCTCTGCGCGACGTGAAGACAGAATTGCCGCCGGCGAGGAGTCCAGAGAGCTGGCACAGCAACCCTTACTATCGACATCTCAGTGTTCTCAAGGGTGAGCGAGAGATATCGTGCGAATTAGCTCGTAGACGGAGAGCGCGAGCGGGAAGCCTCGTCGAGTCGGAGCGGCTAGACTAACGCGAAGGCTCCAACCGTGCTCGTGACGCCGAATCGAATCGGTAATTAGACCATACAAAACTCTCCCCGCGAGTTGAAGAAAGTCTCGAATTCTCTTCGCGTTTCTCTCTTTGAGATTCGCATTACGATTATCGCGCTTGCGAGCTGTGAACACTAACGGATGGAAAAGAATTCCTGACACTTCCATCGGAAGACGACGCTTCCACTCGACGTCAGTTGTAACTCCACAAACGAACGCTCTTCCGCGATGCCGTTCGAGACGCTCTCCTCGGCTCGTGATCGCAGGAAATCGTCCCGAGGGTATTTTCGCGAACAGCCGCGTCCAGGGCGAGGGGTCGTCGTGAATCGTCCCATTGATATTAGTAATTAATTAGTAACTGCCGTGGATCAAGCGGCCCGCCGAGAAGATCGGAGTTCCAATTAATTAGAATAATTAGTCGCGACCGGAGTGTTAAATGGAAGCGGAGGGTTGCCTTGATATCAAACTGGCGGAGAGGGGTGGATCTTCCAGTCTGTAATAACGCGGAAATGGGTTGCGGGTGGCCTCCACCAACCAAGGGGCGTGATTTTCGCCTACGCTTGCGCGTACCCTGTCCCTATGCTAGTGGACGTCGAACTCCGTCGTCGTGACTCGCGAACGCCATGCGACGCGGCGTGACGCGACGCGACGCGTCACGTCACCGTATGTGTATATGTACGCCGCGTTTTCTTCTAATTTCCATTTACGGCAGTCGACGCGGCGAGTGGCTGGTTACACAGCACACGGATAGACACAGAAGGGATAAATTGAGGATCGTTCTTACACATCAACGTTATATATCAACGTTAATTATTAGACGCTCCTTGATTAATAAGTTTGCAGAATTCTCGTGTTTCCCGTTGACGTAATTTCCCGTCTGCGTGTATCACGGCGAGAGAGAGAGAGAGAGAGAGAGAGACGAGTTTCTTGAATAAGTGAATTTTTCGCTGAAATTTCTCGGAATATTTTCCTCAGTCGGTAACGACCGGCAAGATGCGCGACATCTAAGCGCAGAGAGCACATTAATTAGGGAACCTTCCCTTATTAATGAATTTCCAGAATTTCCATGTTCCACGCGATTTTCCATCTCTGCGGATCTCGACGAGGCGAATTTCTTAAATGGGACAATTTTTTTTTTCGTTGAAACTGTTCGAAATATTCTTCCCGTCGATAACGACAGGCAAAATGCGCGACGACACAACATGTAAGCACAGAGAGTACATTCGCAAATACATGCGCCTGTGTCAGAACACGAGACGCTTGCACACTTTCTCTCACAGCCAGACTCCTGTATGCATATGTACACACATGCACACACACATACACACATACACGTGTGCGTGCACGTGCCTCACCCGGTATATCAATGGAACCAGCCATTCAACGCGAGCGTAAGCCGAAAATAACGAGATAGGTGCTGCCTCCACGCGATGAATGCGGATACAGGATCATTGGCGGTGAACGCCAGACACTTTGACTAACGTACAGCCCTCGGAAAAAGTTCGCGTTTTTGCGACCTGCTTCGTTTCCTTCCGTCCGTCCTGCGAGAACGAGGCGACCGTGAGATCCTTTCAGAGAGCCTCTTTGAAGCTGTCCACGTGAGATCCCAAGTCAAGACCCTCCCGTCTGCTGACTCAATGAAACGCCGCGTTCGCGAGTCAAACGGGATGAAACTAATTAGCACGTGACACTCGTTTATTTAGGTCAGGCTTCCTTCTCGTCTTAATAATCTCGATGATCCTTCAATTCTTACTGCTTCGATAACCTCGCGACCCGCGACTCCTTCGACTGACCAGGAGTTATACGCCTCTACTATTTGATTTCTGTTATTTAAATCTCTCGAAGTGAAACTTTATTCGAAAGGTTAAATAACAGCCAAGTCCGTGACGGATTAATATCGCATAACGCGACGTGTCCGTCGGCGCTCACGCGCGGTGATCGACTCCGCTAATTACCGGACGATAATTATTGCAGGAAACGAGCCGGCGGCGGAAAGGGCGGGTTCCGACTGCTCGGCTTGCCGTCCACGTATGTTTTACGGCCAAGTCCACAGTCCGTCCGCGCCGACCAATTAATCGAGCTGGCTGGATTAATCGACATCATGCAGCAGCAGCGCATGAGGAGGACACATTTAATCCGTACCGTTCCGTAAGCTTCCGTAAGCGATACGTCCGTTGCCTTAAAGCGCATTCGTCGATCTTTCTTTACGAATTTAAGGCTTCAGCGCAACGATGCTCTTGCCTCGGTGTCTTAAGGGCCTGAGAAAGTTAGCCCTCGAACCTGGGCGACGCTTCTTTCGAGCAATCAAATGTAAATTCATTTAGCCGATTAATCGATCGAAGCTTAAACCGGCTCGAGTCAATTGAATCTGATATATAACCGACTTAAGCCTCCAATATATGAAATATTTTCTTCCTCAATATTAGGTTGTCGAATTTTCAAATTTATTTTCTTCAGCTGTGTTAAGAGAGTACGTTAACTCGCTGTTACACTGAACCTCCGATTTATAACTCGCTTCACGTTCACGCGGTATCGCTGAGATCGTGGGCCCGATCCGTAGTTGCGAAGGCCAGATCCGCCAAAATGTTGGTAGCGAACGTTAGGAAATGTTTTGTCCCGGGCGTTCGCGACACCAGCGAGAAGCGAACGTCAATTTTGTCGGATCGTCGAGCGGTAGGTTTCACCTCGGGTAATGAGTTTTTGCCGGCAGGACAATTCTCGTTCTAGCGAACGCGTCTTGTCCTTTTCATGCGAGCAAGCGAGCGAGTGAGCGAATCGATGAGCTCGAATCGAGAAGCTCGCGAGTATTCGTCGAGGATGTAGAGCGGCTAGGACAACGCTCGCCGGAGAAGATGTCATTACGTCGGCGAAGCGAAGGAGAGGAGGTCACGTCGATATTTGCGTCGATTCCGGAGGTGCTGCGGAGCGAATTCGCTCATCTGGTTCCGCATTACGTCGATTGTCGTGATTTCCCAGCGAGTACTCACGGTACACAACGAGCGCACTTACGCGACGGACGAGCGCGAATAAACGAAGACGTTCGTTGCGATCTCGCGGAAACACACCGTCTGAGATTTAATTCCGCGCGTTCGACTGTTTCTTCCGCGACGAGGGAGAAGACGGGAGACTGTATTCCGGCTTCTGTGAACACATCACGTTTGGCGATTCTGGTGTCCTTGAGCCGGTCCTACGCGATACGTGAGGCAATACATTGGCCCGCAGTTTGAGGAATACATTGACCGCGAATACTATGCCAATATAAAGCTTGATAACATAGCAAAGTTTAATACGTTGACTGCTACGGCAATTTTCAGGATTCCGATCTCAGAAGCCAATTTGATTTAATCATATGGACAGACCATGAAAGAACTGCGAGATAAATCGTAGTTCGCGCTCTAGCCAAGAAGGCCAACTACGATTTACCTCGCAGTCAACGTGTTAATAACATAAGCAAAGAACAGCTACAGAATTCAAACACGGTAAATGTCAACATAACCGGTCATGATCATTGGCCAATATCGATATACACTTGCCGTATCGCGTGATGCCGGCTTGAACCCTTTCCACAGTCCGGATTCTATTAGATATGTATCACCACGAAGTGTGTTGCTGTACACAAGAAAGAGCGAGCACATTTGTTGTTCTCTTTCTTCTCTCTGTTTCGTTTGTAGCACTTTCTCGAGTGCAGGAATAGCAACGTCAAGTAGCACACGAGTGCTGCTCGAGGGATGCTTGGAATGCGGGAGTTCTATCTCCTGATAAACCAGGTCAGCGCGAAAAGAAACGTGGGAAATATGTCAGTCGGTGAGGGTGAAATGGAGAGGGTTAATGCGACTAACGAGACTCACGTCGTGCTTGCGAGCACGACATCCAGATATCTATTCGCGGTGAATCGTGCACTCGTGATAGTTGGTGCACCATGAGCGATGCAACCAACATGCGTCCGTGACGAGCTCGATATATTGTGAGCCAACTCGCAACGATTTACTGCGATTTCGCCAAGAGACTCGGTCGCGACGCTGCCGCCGTCGCGGTCGCCGCGATCGAGAGCAGTCGGTGTAGCTTAGGATCGACGATTATTTGTCGCAAGGACGATATTACACAGTGCAATTATACTTAATTATGTCGAATTATGCGGAGACGACGACGACGAGCCGGACAGGACGAGGGGATCCTTCGCGCGCCTCATCGAGTACTGCCGCAGCTGTAAGTACCGTCGCTAGTAGAGTAACGACACCAAATTGCATCATACTGAACATACTTGTAGACGACAGCGTGTGTGAAAAACCACGAGTGTAATCCAAGTTCTAATAAAATCTTGATTGCTGGGAGGAGAGCGTACGTGTATCGATAAAATCACTCCTGTCCCGCCGCGCCGTCGTGCGAAGGAAAATCAATTTTGGAGGGAAGTTATTCCACTTTGCCACTGCTATTTTAATTGGAAATTACCACTTGACATTATATCTGTTCGATATAGTCGCGCTCATGCAATCTTTTCGTATTGATAACGTCATATAAGCTATGGAGACGCTGTTGAGTTTTGATACGATAATAGTTAACTTCTTAGGTACGCCACTATAGTGGCTTTCGCGTATGTCATCTTTTTAAACGGTACGCCACTATAGTGGCTCATTCTTATTTCTAATAAATTATAATTTATTCATCTAAAACTGTATTCTAATGTACTTGCGTAGTGAAAAGCATTACTAGACACAAATCGCAGTGTTGCATTGTTTTCGCGCAGTCCGCGTTGAACTTTGCCGTACAAAGATACAGCTCGCGGAAAGTCCTGCTGTAGCTAAAAGGTTAAGTAAAACATGCAATAAACGTTAAGTATGTGGCAGTTGAAGTATGCTATAACTTTGAAAGTGATAAATTGCAATCTGCATACAATAGCGATCGACGAATTCTTCTTTGCGCAGCTGCATTGATTTTTGCCGACATCAAAATCAGTTTACATTTTCAGAGGTGATAGCGTCGATTTTGAAAACGCAGCTTTGAGATATAAGCCAACAGTGAACTTTGCCGTACAAAGATACAGCTCGCGGAAAGTTTTGCTGTAGCTAAGAGGTTAAGTAAAACATGCAATAAATGTTAAGTATGTGGTAGTTGAAGTATGCTATAACTTTGAAAGTGATAAATTGCAATCTGCATACAATAACGATCGACGAATTCTTCTTTGCGCAGCTGCATTGATTTTTGCCGACATCAAAATCAGCTTACATTTTCAGAGTCGATTTTGAAAATGCAGCTTTGAGATATAAGCCAACAGTGATATTAATTCACATAGTGAGGATTTAGTCGCGTTTGTTATAGTGTATTTTGATCCAAAAAATTTCGACGGGAGAAGAATCATATTAATTAAAATTTTATAAAACAAAATGAGAATGATTTACCTTCGCATTGTTCATTTGTCGCGCTGTGCGTTGTTCCGCGAGCGAACGCGGCCTCTCTTATCCAATTTTTGTTTCGCGCAGCGCTTCCAGAAAGCGCCCAGTTTGGAAAGATATCGGAAAGTATTGTCGCGTATCAGAGACGGGAAGCAGCAGAACAACGGTGATCAAGAGCGGATACGTTATGAGCGGCGCGACACTATCAGATCGCGCGTCTAGGGGAAACAAATCTTTTTCAATTACTGAAGGAAACTGCCATGCCGCGTAGGATGTGCCGCGCGCGATGTAATCCCGCTCGTCGCTTATATATCCCGGCTGGCGCAAAATCCTTAGGGAGCCCTCCCGCGTGGTACGTAAGGACGCTCGAGTGAACAAAAACCCTTAACTGATACAGCCCTGCGGTCCCCGGACGGTCGTCAGCAGAATTTCGGATTTCGACCACACACATGGTACTCTTACGCTCTCGGGAGTATCGCGAATGTACCAAGATTTTCTTTTTCCCGATGCACGAGTAAGTTATAAGACCGGCCCGCAGGCACGGGCCTCTGCGTGGTAATTATACGTATTATAATTTACAATAAATCGCGTAGTGTGAATCTCTATTTGAAGCCTAATTTATCCAAATGAACAAAGGGAGCGTTTTACATAGAACGAGATGAATAAAGAGAGATTTTTATAGCAGTCCCTCCGCACAGAAGGAAATAATACTCGTCTTGTCCCGATACAATGGGAATCTCACGAAATATCTGCATTGATAATGGCGGAGGGGCGAGAGGGAGGGTGCAGGAAGAGGTCATGGCAAGAGGGTGTCAATAATGGACGCTCGTAGGAGAAACATCGTCTGCGTCTAATGTTCCGGCAAATTGGTTTCACGAATGCAGCCTCGGCCGCCTCCCGAGAGAGGAATCTGCAAGTACGAGCGGGATCTCTCGTTGCGCCGATTTTTTTCCCGTAAGTACGTCACGTCTCGGCGATACGGGGATATACGTTCGCGTGCCTCGCCGAAATCGGGTTCCGCGGGGGCCAGCCAACCCCGCAACTGAAGGAATTTGTAAGGAGCAGAAGGCGAGGGTAACATACTGCCGAAAGCGCGGAGTATTCTTTTGTGAAGGAAGGTAAGTCGAATTGTTCGACGCACGGGAATCGAAATATAATAGTGATATTGGGGTTCTGTTATTTTACAAATTAATGAAGTTTGTTATCTTATAAATTAATATGTTATTATTAATAAAATTTGTTATTTTGTGAATTAATGAAGTAATAAAAAGATACATATTTGCACCCTTACACAAAAAGAAATATATTTGACACCCTCTTATCATGATCTCTTCTCGCGCGCACACACACACACACACATATTTTCCCTCTACAAAGTATTTCGTGAAATTCCCATTACATCGAGACAAGAATCTGAGTATTGTTTCTGTATGAGTGGAGACTGCTATAAAAATCTGTCTTTGTTTATTTCACTCTGTTTAGAACACTCTCTTTGTTTATCTCAGTAAATTAAGTATCAGATAGAACGGATTGATTAAATTAATATGACCATAACACAATGCGTTTTAGTTAGAGAAAATATTTCGTTCTTTATGAGCAAATTTGAAGCTTATAAGAAGCAGAAATTTTGTTATCTTCAAACAAAAACGTGTTCAGTTTTGAATCACTATCATGTTAATTTATCCATTTCTTTTTTCTCCGTATGTATATAATAAATATAACATCTAAGTACACACACATATATATTTTAACTAAGTTTAGAATTAAAATATGTAGATATGCAATCAGAAAGAATCCGGGAGGAAAGGACTGCGAAGAACATCGCGCATCGATTTGTCTCGCACACTTCGTGCGCTCCCATCTCGCGCAAAGGTCGCGTATAACGAGCCGCGATTTAAATGCGCGCTTCAATCGTCCACAATGGAGACGACGGAGCGGGTATTTAAAGAAACATTTTAATTGCAGGCCGTAAGCCGCTTACGTGTCCCCTCTATCGTACGTTAATAAAAACAGCCCCACCCGTGTATTTTAAGAAAGCGGTCGAGCTGCCCCTGCATTGTGCCTCGTGCGGCAAGTAATTCGACCTGTTCTCGTTTTACCCGGCCAAAAATTGCGCCCAGCTCCTTTCGCTTCGAATATAAAAGAGAAATAACTCTAATCTTCCTTCGATCCACGATCTATGCGATCTAACACTTCGTGTTTCAGAACATTTTTTTCATAGAGCTTTAAAAATCAAATAGAGAATATTCTAACAACGACGAAGATAGCAAAAGGCAGTAAATCCAAGGCATGGATATTAGAGTGCAATGTCGACGAAGCTTTGGTACAGTAATCTACGTTTCATTTTGGCCAACACTTTGTACTTTAACGCGACCTGTTTGCATTTTATTATTGTAATATTACACACTAAGGAAGGTCATTTGTGGCCGAAACGCGTTTGGTAGTTGATGTATTCCATATACTATATTTTGACTATGTATAAAAAATAATTTGTGGTTGCACTCTAATATCCGTGCCTTGGCTCTTACTGCCTTTTGCTATCTTCGTCGTTGCTTGATAACATTATAAAGTCTATACACTATTATACTTTTAATTAAAGAATATTCTTCCAGCAAAAGTATTTCTTTTTCATCGGACGCAATCCCACCCTATAATAAAGAGCCATCCTCGCTCTACGTGTGTGTTTGTGTGCACGCGTACACCTATGTTGTGCGTTTATGTGATCTCCCGTGAGACATCGATTTAAGTTTTCTGTGGTAACCGTCGTGGGCGTCGACGGCTCGGCTGTGAAGAAGGAACGTATAAAGAAGCGACGCCTCTGTAATTGGGCATCAAAAGGCGATATTTTGCCACGTTCGCGCCGATGAACAGGAGCGGGGAAAAAGAATCGACCAAGAACGTAAAACTGGCTCGCTCTCGCGGGCTAGTCGGCTACCACGTAGCCGAGCGATGGAGTGGCTCTTTACGAGGTCGGCCCTACCCCGAATGATGATGGTATGCCTTGTTACCGCGGCCACGGCGCCTAGAAGAGAGAGAGAGAGTCGCACTCCCTCGGGTAATATCGCATACAATTATGTCCACAGAACAGAAGACACACATGCATTATAGATGTGGGGTTGCCCCTGTCCTGCTATACATACCCTTCGGTAAATCATGTCACAGGGTTGGTTAACTCTGCAAATGATCTGAGGCGTTACGCGCCTTGCTGACTCTCCAATTTTCTCTCTTTCTATTTGTTTCACGCTCAAATATTTCAAGATATTAACGTTTTCGCGGATTGCTTTAACGTCTTAAAAGTAACTTTGAAGAAAATCGAATAAGTCTATGTATAAAAGCTCTCTTTTGTAATCCGAATACTACAAATGCGCGCACTGTCGCGTGCCATTAGTTACTTTCCTTCGACGGAAATCGAAGCGATTCACGTCGTAACATATACATAATACGACACTTAGCGAGCGTTTGAAACATACTCGTTATTTCGCATTGATACCCAACGACATCCAGCACACATTGTTCCATATCGATTACTCTTTGCTTATTTTTCCTAGCTGACGGGCATGCCGCCTAACATCTCGTTGGCTCATAGTCTTTGTCCACAACCTTGTTTTAAGATGTAACCCATAAGAAATTGACCAACCACGGTTGATTTTTAGAAGAATAATCGACTGTGCTTGGTCAATTTCTTACGGCTTACGTTTTAAAGCAAGGTTGAGGACAAGGGCTAAGTCTACGCTGAAAAGCAGAGTCTCGCATTTAATATCTCTGCACTTGAAATTATAAGTTTGCGCAAGACTAATACAGACTAGATTTAGAAATGTGTTGATAGTATTGAGATGATATATAGTTCTCACCTATATACACACATCTTCAATCATGTCAACAATTTGAATATAAATAGCAGGGCCAGAGGAAATGCTTTCTCTTCCACGCGCGATTCTTCTTGAGTCATGATCATTCGATTGGACGTTAATGAAAAAAAGTGGTCTTTGAAAAAAAATTAAAAATTTTGTTACATGAAATTAGAAAATTAGTAAACATTTACTTATTTTTTCAAGGTTAGTCAATTATCACTAAATAACTCTAAAAATGTTCTATTAAGTGACGTATTTTATTAAAATAAATATTCTTATTTTTAGCAGAAATAAAAACATTGTGCCATCTATTGTGATATGTCAAAGCTAAAAGGCTTAATGCTGTGATTAGTTAATACTATTCTACCGCTTGTCGGTAAACAAGAGATGATGCAGTAACTAGGCAGGTAGGATATTCCTAAGGCTGTATTATATATATTCTTTGTTAATAAAAAAATAATAAACAGGCTATATTTAATAAAAGTTAGCATTTAGTGACTATTGTCTCTGTCTAGTATATTCTTTTTTATCTATCCATGATCTAAAAATTATATTCTCATTACAGACAATAATTACTAAGTGCTTACTACACGCTGGTTGAAAAAGTCGGTATAACTAGCAGTTTTTCATAGTATCACTCAATAAAACTTCTTTCTAACAAAGAATAGTGCATTAGCATTCGCGGGTAATATTCCTCTAGATTTGAGTAAAAAATATCTATTTAGGATCTATCCAGATCTGTGATGTAAATCTGTGATGTAAAAAGAGACTGTGTGATATAAGAAATATAGAGAAAAGGTAATGCTATTACTGCATATTAATAATTACGCTCGCACAGCAAATAACGCCAATTTAATACCCAATGTTATCATCATAAAGCGGTTATATAACTGTATATTCCGAATAGTACAAAGTTTGTGTCTTAGTAACTTCGGGGAATACGTAGAATAATTTATAATATACGTAAGCAGCATGTCAAAAACATGAAAAAAGTTTATAAAATAAAAAGCATCGAACCGATAAAGATGATTGAAATCAATCCATGATTGAAATAATGAAGACTTTTGGAATAAGAAGTTTAAAACGAGAAACAGAGAGGCTTTAATTACTAACCAAGAATACTTTACACTTTAAAAACTAAGATAGTTACGGTCATGGATTGACACATTTTTTCTTTGACGCATTTGCATTAAATATGCAGCTGATGTGTAATAAAAGAATTATTTTAGAAAATTTTAAAAGGTTTGCTTTTTAGATGTCAGATGTGTTCTAAGACGTATCGAAAGACGTATCGAAAGAAAGTGTGTCAACTTGTATGTCCTCGATTATATCGTGAAATGAATAAATAATGAAACAATATTTTAAAACAGCGCGCGCGCGTCTCGCGCGTGCTAACTAAAGGTTACATGACCTCAAGAATAATACTACACGTAGGTGTACAATAAACGAGTGAATTATAACTCTAGTTCTTAAATACAATCTAGTCACGATATTATGGTTTCTTAGCGAAATATATTGAACTGAGTGAAAAGTGTTGATCGTGCAATTTTTAGCGTCATTGTTCTATTAAGTTTTTATATCGAAAAAACATATTTGTATCATGAAAATGAGATATGCATCTTAAAGAATCTTTAAAATATTTATATTATAATTATACATTTTCCTGTTTAATTAATAATTAATTATCATTGAACTATCTTACAAATAAAAATATGAAAAGAAATCGATAAACAGCACGTCATCCTATCTCAAGGTAAATATAGACGCGTCCTCATAATAGTATTAATGAATATGATTACACAATCTGCTTTGAATTATTGAGTCGTAGAACTATCAAATATGTTGACCATAAAGCGATAAATAACCATCGGCTTTGATTAGAATATTATGTAATATCCAATTTTGATTACATATTAAGTTCCGAAATTAGAATGAACAAAATGTGCAGAATACGATACACACATATTTATATTATAAATAATTAATTGGCATTGGTCTATTTATTTTAATAACGCTTTTTATTTCCTATTTCCTCTTTCCTTCTTCACTTTCACGCTCAAATATACATTTGTTTCGCCGCAAACGCGAGAAGTTTAACAAAAATTAACAAACCTTGACATTTTCCTACAATATTCGTTTTTAATTAATTTCCATATCAAAATGCTATGCTGACCGCAAAATATGCGGATATAAGGATAGAGAATTTAAGATCATTCTCTTCATTCTCGATTTCCTAGCGCGTTTCTTGTAAATCGCGCAGCTGAAATTACTTACACAAACAAAAAATGCTTGCATAAGAATTTACTCGGCAGAGATCATGTGAGGTCAGTATTAATTATTAATGACGCATTTATCCTAGACTTCAGCTCAAGTCTCTAAAGACAGTCGATCAATAGACACGTTCATGCATACTTGTAAGTATTAAGATTGAATGTACTATGCCATCGAATTTCGGTATTTAATTCAATTGCCTTTCATGACACGTGTTATTTTAATATATGTTAAGCTGTTAACTTAGAAGGCTATTAATTAATCTTTATATATATATATATATATATATATATATATATATATATATATATAAATGTAAAAAAAAATTTACACATATATATATGTGTGTGTATATAAATTTTTTCTCACATTTTCTTTATAAGCACACAGAAAAAAATTTGTTTAGATTAACCAAATATCTGGCGAAATATAAACAAGCCAGTTGAAGTTACTACAGTTCTACTCAAGTTAACAATTTCTGGTTAATCAGAAGGAAGATACATGACAGTGTCGAAATCTGGTTAACCAGAAATGTTTAATGGACTAGAATCTTGTTAACTGGAACAGAGAATATTGATAACTTCAACTAAATTTTAGTTTCATATTTCACTAGACATTTAGTTAATCCAACCAAATTTTATTTTTTGCACGTGTTCTATACGTTCTTGTTTGCGTTATCTATATGTATCTTTGTTATTATATAATCGAGCACAGTCGTAAAGAGAAATTTGAAATTATTTGAGTTTATATATTTAAATTGCAACGTAATGTTATTAATATTATGTAATTTCTGTTTGCCGTGAATTCTCAGCGGCCTTCTTTTGATCGTGTGATATCTGATATCGTTAGTTTGAATATCTCGCATCATAAAAAAGTCTGCAAAAAAAAGAAAAAACTTTATAACACACATAACCGACGTAATAAGTGTGTTTAGCTAGAATAATTGCTGTTGTCAACGTCTGAGTATTGGAAATAGTGAATGGGTTTGCAACGAGGATACACGACAATCGGGATTATCGGAAAATAGTGAGTCTGCACAATAGTTACAGTTCAGAAATAGTGACATAACGTGATAGACGCATGCATCGTGAACTATCAGGTGAAGTGATTCAGGAACTATGGCTAGCACGGTAAGTACCAATCGTGGTATACTTATTTTTCTTAACACATTTGTTACCGCCATTTCATTTGAGATCGTGCCTACTACTGCATTTTTTAAAATAATGGTGTAAAACAGACTTAACATATTTATTTGTTACCAAAGAGGAGAGGACCAATTTATTAGGGAAACGTTCCCCACTATCTCATATTTGATTTCTTTTTTTTTACTCAATTCTCTGTAAGACACGCTTATTTTAATAATATAAATATAGAGAAAAATATTTTACTGTCACACATCTACGATCTACTAACGAACACGTTAATTTGTTTATGCAGACATAGAATAAAAAATTGCTGTTGTCGCATGTAAGTCACGTTGAATTCACGCGGTTGTTGAAATCAATATATTACACGTATGTGATTCTGCCATTGAACGTGTTAAATAACAACAATAAGACTGACACAAAGAAAAGATAAGCAGTGCAATTTAAAATGTAAGCGAATTGGCCAATTCGCATTCAATGGTCGCATTATGAAAAGAATCAACGAGAACGTAAGACCATCGTGTTGAAATCCTTGACTGTGATTGATCGACTTACTTTTCTACCTGAGTCTTACTGCTTGCAATTTTTTTCGTGCCTCTTTAGAAAAACTTGCAGTCGGTTGACATTCTTGCATAGATTCGTCTAGTGAATTCTTTTCGCGATGACGGTGACTTCTCGAAGATCAATGCTAAACTTTATCATAAACATGACACCTGTCTCAGTAATCTGTTGACGTAAGAAATATAAGAAGTGGCAATGTTACAGCGGTGATAATTTTCCGCCAACGGATAAGAGATAATGATTTAAATAGTCGGTCTCCAGTAATCAAGATTACGATAGACGATAATCAGAAAATTAATACGTAACTGATGCAAAAAGAGGACATTTCAGCCACTTTCAAATCATATATATATATATATATATATATATATATATATATATATATATATCACATGACCTTTTGTATTCTCTTTGAATATCCGATAGATTTTATCCCGATAGATTTTAGATTTAAATCCCGAAGAGTCGAAATATATCAAAGAAGCTTCTACTGAAAAAAAATCTAAACAATTAAAACTATTTATTCAGTAGCTACTATATATAAAATAACGTATTTACTTATTACTTATATCAATATATTACAATTCGATATTTTCCACCAACCAAAAACAATTTTTTTAAGTGAAAAACTATATATATATTTCTTTTAAACTGTAGTTAAACAAAAATAATTACATTTGAGTCAATATGTTATTAGTACTCAGAAAATAAATAATTTTTGTTTCTTACGTATTTTTTTCTTTTAGTATATTTTACAGTCGCGAAATAATGTAAAATAATATATAAAATAATATATATAAAGCAAAATTTTTTTATAATCTCGCTAACTAATATGTGAAAACGTTATATTATCAATGTGGAGTATATATTATGAACGATCACGTAACTTGCGCTCTCGGCGAGAAAGTAGAATAGCGTGCGAGAATGTGGAAGAGAGGGGAAGGTGGGAGTGAAAAGAGAAGAGAGAGAAAGAGACTCAGGAAGATATCTCGATTTCCTACTTTCCAAATAGCAAGTTACTAATAGTAAAACATACAAATGTACGCACACGTCGAGTACTTGGTAGTATAAATGTGATAACTCGACGAAAGACACGCGATCTTACATGAACCGTTATGTTATTTGTAATATTTTTAAAACCACATATGAAAGAAAGACTTTACTTCACATTTTCTTGCTTCGAGAGAAATCTTTCTCGATTACGTCGTTTCAAAAGCGTCCTAAATGTGTATGTCATTTCCATTTTTAGGAAGAAGTGATGATAAACATTCCAATAGATGATACTAATACTCTAAAGGCAGAGAAGACAAACGACAACGACGTTTGCCTCATTGACATTGAAGAATCGACTACTTCTGAATCGTGTAAGTAGCCTGTTCGAGTTACTATATAACTAATTTTATTTAAAACTAATTTTATTTAAATCCTAAGAAAGATAAAAACTTTGATCAACAATATGAAAAAAATACGTAATCGTTTGATCACACTCTATGAACGTCGAAGTTCAAGAACTGTCTCATATCTACTGCACACAATGCAGTTACCGATTAAATTTTTATTAAAGCAAAACCAAAAGCTCGACGTACGGATCTTCTATTTATGTAGTCTTATTTAACTCATTAATTATTATTTACTAAAATTAGGTACACTATTTCAATCATGTTTGTTAAGTTAAAGAAAGATTTAGTGAAACTAGAGATTTAGTGAAACTGTCAGAGTTTGTATGATATTTTTCAAGCCTATAATTAGAATTTGAAGATGTAATTTCAACATCTGATGTTAAATTAGGTGAGATATGAAATAAGTTATCTACTGTTTCATAAAAAAACATTTATAAATCTAAATTCTTTATGTCTGACATAGAAGAAGAAAAAACAAGATAGAAATCTAATTCCAAAAGTTGTTCCTAAAGTTGTTTTAAATTTGACTAGCATTAAGAAAAAAAAAACATCGAAATTAGTTCAAATTTTGAAGTTGTAGTCTTTTTTGAAATATAAAATTTTATTTGACCCCACTGTGCGCCGCCACGCGGAAAAACATCTATTCCAAAAAAACTACATCAATAACATTGTTTAGTAGCAACTAAATTATATTATTCTCGGAAAATAGCAATCGTAAACACATAAATCTGTCACGCAATTGCTTATAAATAATGAGCAATTTTGTAGTTATTTGCTAGTCACGACTGTCATATGTTCTATACGCTGTAATACATACAAAGTCTTTAATTTAATCAATGCCTTTCAAACACAGTTTGAACGTTTCCGAGTTGCACGCGTATCCGGTTTCAATTATATCATAATCATGTATAATCAAGGTCAAGTTTCTTTCCAGCTGAACTGTGTAGCAATTTTTGTCGTTAGAATGAAACATACGTATGACCTAGCATTGAAGATAAAAAAAAAAACGAAATTCTAGTGCAGCACTAGTTCAGTTAAAGAGGACATAAGACCTAATAAAGAAACAAAAGTCATGTTTTAAAACAGCAACGTGTAACATGACGTACACTGCATAAATATATTTTCGACTTGAAAATGCCTGAGGCAGAACTAGAATCATCGTCACGTGCACATTGAAACTACAAATACGTTTGAATGACGTAGTTGTCAAGTTCTTTATGATATAAAAGTTGAAACATATTTAAACTATGAAAAATTCTTAAAAATTCTAATTCACAAAGAGTGATCTGCGATGTGATAAACGATGTGACCAGCCCGACAAAATTATAAAATCTGAAACAGTCTGAAGGTAAGATCTAAATATTGAAAGATACTACGTCGAAACTCGAGAATTAGCTAGCTTGAAAGTGAGATCTGAACATTGAAAGATACTTCGAAAGATACTGATACGAGACGCGAAAACTTACTAAGTCCGAACAGAAGAGACAGAGAAAGAAGATTGGTTGAATCAACATGACAATGAGAAAACTAAACACGTTGGTTTGAAGGCAACAGAATTTCTCATGACTCAAATTTAGTTCTTAAGAATCAGACATTCTTATTTTCTTTCAACCAAGACGCATTTAGGTGTATTATTGACATTTTAATTCGACTGATTCTTTTTCTTCGTATAAATACCCAAAGTATAATTCTAAACTAACATACATTATGTATTACATATATTACGTAAACATTATACATATATTAGTCAAATTCGAAACTGGACGATTACACGACGTCGTTAAGATATTACACTAAATGGAGGTGATAATTATACTATTTATTTTTCTCAGTTAATCAAGTATAAGATAAAGAATTTGAGAGACACTGTTTTAAATTCCGAGCTATCCCCGCCATCATCATTGCCATCGCCATGGACAGCGCGCCTTTCGCATTTGGTTCGCTTAATCTGCTTATTGACGACACAGTCCTGAATCCTAGAAGCTCGGAACAACACGGCCGGCTTATCGAGCCGGATGCAACAGCAAATCGGCGATAAACACTTGATCGTATTGAATGAATATCCTATTTTGTTCTTATCATCGATTATCGGATAATTATCGGATAATTATCCTTCGATTCGTGCATTAGTAACAATAAAACTTTGCAATTTTATTTTTCCACGATATGTGGAACGATTCTGTGAACACGTCCAAAGAAGATTGTGTGAAAGTGCATATGCAGCCAACGCAGAACGATCATAACGACGGTATGTCTTTGTTTAAGAGATTGCTCGATTAATTTTACAGTTATTTCACCTTTATTACTTTATCGAACATAATCATAGCACGAAAGATTTTCGATCCAGGAATATTAAACAGAATATCTAAGTTCTATGACATTATCTTTCATTAATAAAATTATTCATTAAACTGGCTTATTAATTATTCATTAAACTGGCTTATTAATTTTTCTTAGTTAAAATATCGAGGTACCTACAATTTAAACTGCAAGAAATTATTATCTTCTTCAAGATTTTTGCTAAGGAAAAATTAAATTGTTCAATATTTCATATCAAAGAATCTGCTATTACACAGAGAGAATTATAAAATAAAAATTACTATAGAATTTTATAACTTAGGAACGTATATCGGCATTCTCTTAATTTATCATTTCACCGTTTCATATGAGCTATTTATATTTTAAGAACTAATTTATTATTAAAAAGTTTACTATGTTCTTTAGCGAAATAAATTCTACTCTCTCAGTTTACTGCGTACTGATAAAAAACGTAGTAAAGTTGAAAAGATTTTATATATAAAAAAGCTATATTCTCTCTGTGTACAAAATAATGCGACAAAAGTAGAACATTCTGTGTATATTAGTTACATATTTAAATATCAATATTTAAAGACCAATCATATAATGTGTAATTAATTATATAAACATTAAATCTTATATGTAATTAATTACACATTAGATATAACTAACCTTTTAATAAATTCTAAAGAAAGTTTTAATAATACCCTCACGTCTATCTCTGGAATACCTGTTCTAATACCAGAACCAAGTCACGCAGAAGTTTAATGTCACGCAGGAAGCCTACTTGTGGTTAGAGTTACGAAAAATTAAATATTAAATAACAAATAATGGAATACATTGGAAAATTAAATGTGTTTTACAAACGAATTGCATAAACTTGGAATATGAAACTCTAATGAGGAAAGTGATCAGTAATAAAAAACCTTTCTTTGTTTTTGCCGTATATGTGCGCGCTTAGAAATGACGAACAATTTTTCAAAACGTATATACCTTTCAAGATATGTGTATCCGGAAAAAAGTTTATATATGATCATATGGAAATATATATATAATTGTGTATAAATTTTATCCATATATGTGACCTTACATATTACCATATCTTACCATATCAAATTATATATGTTCATACGTAAAATAAATTGTTGAATAAAAAGGAAAATATAATTTAACTGAATTAAACGTCAGCATCATGGCCTACCATAAACATTAGTATTTATTTCAATTATTTTTACAATAGCATTCTTTTCAATATGGATATATATAATGATATATAATCATATATAGCCATATATGAACAAAATCCATATATGAATATTTTCCCGGATATATATTATTCATAAAGGGAAAATTAATTATTACGGATATACATGAACGATTTTTGTAAAAATTTAGTAGAATAATAAATACAAACAGTAAATACAGAAATATCAGTAGAAATATCTTCATTAATTTTGTTAAAACTCGCGTATTTTGTACATTCTGCGTAGAAACCGATCATTGGAAAAACTCACTCTCATACCGGTTTCTTTACAATCCTGTTTAAGTGCAATAAGTTTAAAACATGACATTTGATTGTGATATTACTTTAGTCTGCTTAAACTTACTTTATGTAAGATTAAAGATAATACGCATCATACACACAAAGAATCTATTATTAATATTAAAATTCTACAATATTACCAAACAATTTGGTCTACAAAATAAATAAACCGGCAAATTATTTTTTTATTTATCGAACTTATATATGTTCACTATCGTAGCAATGCTGTATACGTGAAAACATTATAAAAAAAGTGTATGAAAGAGGTAATTTTCTTCAAAGTACTCAAGTTCTACATTTAAAAATACATAAGATATATTGGAGTTACGATATTAAACATCATAAAATATTGAATTGATTATTTTTCGGGAACAGCTGACCATAGATCGCGATTAAGATGAGCGCGAAAGTAACCTCCAAAGACCAAACTATTACATAGGACATTCGTGAACGCGCGATACGACGATTAAAACAGAGTTAACGCTCATTTTCTTTTATACTCATTCGCACATTCATCGTTTTAACTTTTTTGTTTTAACCTTTTCGACACCGGAAACGTGACCTTGGGCTTTTCCGAATTTGACCCGTCCATCCGCCGATAAGGTCGTTTTATAGTTGCTAAGTCGATAAATATAAATTAAAGAAATTAACACGAAACTGTTTAACATATGCGCTGGCGAACAATAACCTCGCGGTGACTTTATTCTTTCGTACGTTATAAAGAAACGAGAAAAACGCGCAGAACGAGATAGTCGCTCATTAGTGAGTTTTATTTTTTGCATTGAAAAAACATAATTTATAGCTGACGTTAGGTCTCAGCTGACATTACGTCAACTACGCAATTATAGCTCGTGTCCGCAATAAGAAATAATCTCAACAAGAATGTTAATGAAATTCTTCAGATTTTTAATTTCAAAAGAATAATCGAATAGCGAAATATTATTTGTAGCTTAAATACAAATGTAACTTACTGGTATCAAGTCGTTATCGCGAATAGACATAAAAAATTCAACACAGCGTGGAGGATGATTGTTATCAATAGAAGGTGGAACAATATAAACAATAACAATATACTTATAACTATAATATATAACAAGATACTTAACAATATCAAAAGCATAGAAGCACAAGCAATAGCAAAAATATAGAAGAAAGGAATACGTGATATTCCGATATTTACCAAATACACATAGAATGTCGTAAATCGCATTAGAAGTTGGACGAGGTAACGGCACGAAATGGAATATCGTGCGCGGAAAGATTCACTGCGAATTCACGAAAGAAATTTACTTCCACGTCCGGGAGAAAGTGCGCGTTACTTGAAATCCTCTACAGAAGGAAATGTACGACGTTTAATTTGATAACAGTCGTCGTCTAGAGATCTCACCTGACGCCACCCTTCACTTTCATCCAGAACGCGTAAGCGAATTTCCCGTACGGCGACATTACCGCTACGGCGACCGACAGATGGCGGTTTAGACTAGTTGTGGCGGTTTTCAAGCAACAACAACGTTCTATTCAAGAACGCCAATTCTGTACCATTTAAATTGTTGCTATTAACTCTATCTCACTTTTCTATGTACTGCCGTATCCACGTAATGACAGAAAATTCCAGATGGTGCTACTGTCTAGTTGGTTTACTTACCGATATATACAGATTATAAGAATCGAATATATTTTATATAATACGTATGTTACATAACAGTTATATTATTGAGTAGAAAATTAACATGTACGTTATATTCGCTGTGTGTAACGTTGTATTTGCTGGGAGTATACTAACGTTAGTTATAATTTCCCATTCAATAATATAATTGTTACATAACATACCACCCATATAGCACAAATATCCGAAATACATCCTAGAGACATCCCAGAGATATCACATTGTCTCTGGAACGTCTCTGGGATGTATTTCAGATATCTGGTGCTGTATGAGCATTATATTGCATTTACATTGTTGAGTGAGAAATTATAACTAACAATTATTATTTGATGTTTGCTGGGAATATTTATATTCATTATATTATTAGTGGCGCCTGGCAACCTTTTCAACTAATCGTGCATCTAAGTGCATAAGTTTATTTACAACAATTGTTTTTAATATACGTATCAATTAATTTATATTAAGTGATTTTTATCTCAATGGTGTATATAAAAACGACGATGCATGAAATTAATCCCACACAGCAGAAATGTCCCGAATATATCACAGGGATATCTTCCTCCCCTACAGATATTGAGATATCTTTATAATATCCCTGTGATGTATTCGAGACATTTCCGCTGTGTGGGATATGACATGTCTTCTTGATGCATATCGTTTCAGCTTATTACGCTGTCATTTACCTGCATCACTGAGATTAAGATTAATTTAATAGAAAGTTACCGTTTGGAAAATCAAACGATCGATGTAAATAAGTGCAATGAACTTATATTACGATTACTTTTAAGTTTGTCACGTGATTAATCAATTTTTCTATATGTATGCATTATGCAGTTGTAAATTCATCTGGATGAGTCATTGGCCGCGTTCAGCAGAACAAGTGATCAGTAAGCGCTCAGGGAGCTCTTGTATATGATTTGGCATATTCTTTTAGATCTCCAACTATACTCCAATCAGATGCAAGAGCTCACTGAGCGCTTACTGATCACTTGTTCTACTGAACGCGGCCATTGGGTGCGTTCAGAAGACACAACTGTTGCACAACAGTTGAGTAATTACTCAACGTAATTGGTCTAAAGTTAGGGATCTAACAGTAAGGACCAATAATTACTGACCGCTCACTGATCAGCTATGTTTTCTGAACGTAGCCATTGATAGATCGATCCCACACAGCAGAAGTGTCCATATATATCATAGGGACATCCTAAAGATATATTTGGGATATGTGATATCTTCAAGATATCCCTATGATGTGTATTTGGAACATTCCTGCAGTATGGGATGACATAAGGTGACGCATAAGGGCTATCGCACACAAATTGACATAACTTCATATGCATAGCATAAGATCGTATGGACCAATGAGCATCGAATATTAAGCATCGAACACCAATATGGCGACTTAATACTCGATGCTCATTGGTACATACGGTCTTATGCTATGCATATGCAGTTGTCAATTTGTGTGCGATAGCCCTAAAGGACGCCCTTATAGAAATATCATACTAAGAATCATTGATAATTACTTATTTTCAGTATTAAAAATACTGGATAATAAGTAATTATCAATGATTCTTAGTATGATATTTCTATAAGGGCGTAGGCTATAGATTTTAAATAAACAAATAGATTAATAATAGTTGAAAACAAAAGTCCAGTGTTTTCGATCATTTTCAATCTATGACTAATGAATTTATTCGATGCTTAAGAAGAAAAATTTGATACATTTTAAGAAGAAAAATTTGATAAAGTGGACTTTCAATTTTTTTAAATAAAAAGATATCTATCTTGGGTATTCGACCTTCCAAGGAATTCATTATGACTAACACATGTTACTGCTTGTCTAACTGATTTATTAAAATGCATATAATTTGAATAGTAGCACTTCTACACATGTAAACTCGGTTGGTTCAACTTCACATTTCCTTTTTCGTTAACTTTTAGTATGGACAGATCATGAGATCATTTTCAGAATCGTCGACCGGTTCAACAGGAATTTTTTAAAAAATGCCACGATTTTTCAGCGTAAAGACCTGTTTCAGGCAAACTCGCGCGCTGATAATTGCATAAAAAATCAAATAGTTCTGCTAATAGTTTTCATTCAGCGGTAACTTTACATTTAAAAAGTAATAATTATTTTTTCTGTTAAAACCCATACCGGACTACAGATATAAAAATTGGATTGAGTCGAAATTTAATCAATTAAAATAAAAAAACCAACTCAAATTTAATAAACTTTGCTCTGATTAGTTAAATTTCAATCGAATTCAATTCCTAATTCATGTGCCCGAATTTATAGTCAGATCTTATATTTAAGGCCTTTTTAAGTTCATATTCAGATGCTCTACGGATCATTTTATTGGCTACAGATCTGAAGATGAACTTGAAGAGGCCTCACATCCCACACAGCACAGAAGTTTCAAGGAACTTTCAGAAAGGTTTCAGAAACATTGAACCCTTCTGAGATCTTCCTGAAATCTTTCTGAAAACTTTTTGAAACTTCTGTGCTGTGTGGGATATAAGACCTGACTATGAATACGGGCATTATTCTCAGTAAATAAGTTCTCCTCATTGGATCATCGACTGCGTTTCGACAAACGACGTATAATAGAACCGGTCTAAGGTTCTTCGCACAAGACATTCGTAACGCGTTATGGCTCCTGCGCACAAAACGTGTAAATGACTGCCATGTGACAAGAAGCGACACGGTAGCCAATAAACTTCTAGCTCTTATGGAAGAACAGCACGTTGATTGGCTACCGTGTTGCTTCTTGTCGCGCAGTAGGCATTAAGCGAGGTCTACGATAGAAATCATAGAGTCGTAGAAATTGACTATTCGTGGTCGATTATTCTTCTCATACTCGATCACGATTGGTCAATTTCTACGACTTACGACTTTACGACTTCTATTGTAGACTCCGCTTTACTGCCCACTGTCAATCTCATTGTAAATGGGCCTTTATTCCCATTGCGTTCGTTCCCATTGGGTGCGTTCAGCGAACTCAAGAGTTGCACAACAGTTGAGCAATTCGTCAATGTAATTGGTCTAGATTTAGGGATCTAACAGTAAGAACCAATAATCGCTGATTGCTCGCTGAGCGCTTTTTTCGCTGAACGCGCTCATTGTGAATAGACCATACGGTCCTTAAATCAGACTATTGGCGAATTCAATTGAAAGCACCAGTGCGCACATAAAATAAAACTCTATAAACATAGCTGAAATATAAGAATAAACTATGAGTTAACTTTAATGTGCACTGGTGCTCATTAGTGCTTTCAATCGAATTCGCCATATGAATACCGATCATTTTTAGGGCGCACCACTTTTTTATTGATAACACGAACCGTACATGTTCATATCGAAATAGCCTGTGATCAGTAGTCTGTTCTTTTCAGCTGCACTGCTGAACTGGTGCAATAAGTTAAAGTGAGGAAATATATATTTGTCTCACTTTAACTTATTGCACCAGTTTAGTAGTACAGCTGAAAAGAACAGATCATTGTTCTTTTCAGCTGCACCACTGAACTAGTGCAATAAGTTAAAATGAGAAAAAATATACTTGTCTCACTTTAATTTCTTGCACCAGTTCAACAGTACAGCTAAAAAGGACCTTCCAATGTGTGAAGTATCTGCGCATATGTTGGTAATGCATGGCGTATCTCGCAAAATCATCCCCCCTACTTCCTGTTTCTCTCTCTCCACTTCTCGGTAAAGATAAGAGCGAACATAATCATGTACTGTGCTCTTTGCTCCTTTCATTATGCTCTCGGACTTGGCGCGTAGTGTGTCGTATCGCGTGTACGCTTGCCGATGATTGTACGGTGACCGAAGTGCCAAATACTCGACCTATCGTTCCTTTGTCGAATCTGATAATCGTAGAGTGACAACCGGAAGAGCCATTAGGTTGCATCGCTATGGGTAAGGTGTTGTCTTTGCAATTTTTACTGTTTTGTGTTGCATGCGTAATTGCCGTGGCCTCGCATTACGCACAAGGCTGCAGAAATAAACAGGAATCGACCAGATTTACGACCATATATCATTGAACGTGCTCCACTCGCGGCTGTATTGTAAACTATATTTCTTTAGCTTCCGTTGTCTCGGAAATGTCAAGTGTATGAGCGTTACTTAGTACTCTCGTTTAAGATTTAAATTAAGAGCATATTTTTCTAATCTCTTGGTATATAAGCTAACTAACAGTTAAATTATGTCTATTTTTGACAGATATTTTAAGTTAGACAAAGACGCACGTGATTTAACTATTAATTAGCTTACCAAGAGATTGAAAAAATTGGTCTTTAAATTCAGATTAAAATTTAATTGATGGTAGAAACAGCACAAAAACAGGATGATATAAGAATAATGACAATTCTTTTCTCGTGATGTTTTCTTAACTTCTTATCGTCATGAGTTATTATTTTTCATGAGAAAGCATAAACAAAGTCGCTTGTTTAAAAAATAATATGCTTATGCTGTAGTTAATAGATAGATATAACAACTTTAATCCTCTACAGGTCACTGTAATTTTAAAGTCACTCCAGTTTCATCATTATTTATCTCCAATATAAATATTCTTCATATCTTGACTCATATGATACATATGACACATAAAAGTCACAATATAACTGCCTTTTTATTTTAGTAACTGCTCAATGTGACCTCAGAGGCCTATTTTGGGAAAATAAAAAGTTAGAAAAGTAAAATTTTATCTTATATGTGTGAAGTACTTTAGTTTTAAACATCCTATGTACATGAAACATTTTTTAAATATGAAAAATTAATTTGGGCAGTAGAAGGTTAAAATATATTATTGAGAGTGCAGTATGAGTTTCTTGTGGGAAGCTCTAGAATAAGATAACTTAATGTGTTAGTTTTTCTGCCTTTCTGTTTATCTTTATCTTTTTTTTATTACCTTTTATCTTTATTAATTTATAAACCCAGTAAGCAAATGTCAATTTTGTTTTTCCAAATTATCCACTTTGGAAAAAAACAAGACTAACAATTTACTTGCTGTTTTTACAAATTGGATTTATACCACTTTTGGATTGAGATAAGAGTTTGAGATCAAATGATAATATTAAATTTTGTATGAAAATAATGTTTAATAGAAAAACAGATTGATGGTAGATATAAGAAATATAAAAATAACATCAAAAAATGTTTGTATGCTATAGTCCTACTCTGAACCATCTAAAGATGGTTTGCTAAAGCAGACAATAGTATAAGCAATGACAAAGTGAAAAAAATTAGAATAATATAACAGTCATTGTTGAAAAGAGTCTATGTAAAAATCATATTGGTGATGCAATTAACTATTAAATTCATAATGAACAGATTTTGGTACTCCTTGCATTTTATCATTAAGCCAACAACGGTTACTAACAATTTGTTTTTTTATTAAAAACTATATTGGCACGGTTTCTTATTAACATTTGATATTATTAAAATGTTAAATAATTAATCTCTTGGTATACTTGTAAAAAAGTTTCGTGATCAAATATTAAATTTCTTTTAATTTACTTAAACTGTCGTATTTTTTTTATTACGCTCACTCATAGCAAATACAAATACAGATCAAAGTTTGACAAATCGACTAATTTCGATCTTTGCTCACTTTGTTTCGATTGGTATAATCCCAAAGTTCAATCCGCAATTCTTGATTTCCAATATTTAATCAGATGCTGACTTAACAGTTATAGAATTTATAATATAGCGCCTTTTAAACGCTCGGAAGCGTTTTAAGAAACCGCAATTTCTGTCAATTTATTGGCTCTTCGTGTTCGTGGGCTAAACTATGTTTATTTGTAATTGTCAAGCATTTCGCTGAAAAAACAAGCTGCAACCACAAAAGATTGTTAAGTGATCATAACTTTAGGCAAAAGTACTAATGTCTTGACATGTACCTAGTCCTGGACATTCTTTTCTTTAGATAAAAATATTTAAACTTTCAACACAAAATATATATACACACACACACACACCCACACAAGTATTGAATATGTAAATATATTCTATATCAAAAATTTAAATATTAGTATTTAAAAATCAAATATTAGTATTTAAAAACCAAAATAATAAGAATGTCTAGATTTAGGTACATGTTCGGAAATTGATATTTTTATTTTAAGATGTAAAAAATATGGTGGCGACGACATGTGCCTATCAATATCGAGATTATTCTTTCTGATGTCAGGCAAATTATCATTAAAATATTTTCTCATATTGTTAGATGGTTTTTGGTCAAGTGGAATTGGAAGAATCGAAACTCTCTCGCGTGTTAGTACATTAGATTTCTCGTTGGATCGTTAGATCACCTCAGTTTCAGTCTATATATGAGTAAAAAAGTCGATTACATAACATTTACGACTAGACTCCAGTTAACGTTTAGATCTTCACCTTGACTGAAAGTTACACTGACAATGTATGTATCTTTATATTACGCTGTTTATATCAGGTGGAACACGTTCGTGTGAGGTCATTCCGTTTATTGCATAAACCGATTTAATCGTGTTTTTTCCATCGCTTTGAATGCTTCGCTTTGAATGGCTCAGCAGAGAAAGCTGCCTTGCAACTATTAAATTCGCGAATCTGATTAGTGTATGCTCTTAATCTTGGCTGTATCTAAGAGCTGGTCAGATTCACAAATTTTACAATAGTTGCAAAGCAGTTTTCTGCACTGAACGCAACATATTTTTCTGCATCTATTTCCTCCCGAAGAAGTTAATAACTTGTTAATAATTAAATAACTAGTTCAAAAGTTAATAATTGATTTCCAAGTCACATTTTCACTAAGATTTAATCTATAATATGTGCTCTTCTTTTTGTTTCTTGTTCATTATCTTTTTTTTGTTAAATATTTATGTCAAAAGTAGATTAAGAGAAGGCAGCAAGTAACAAAGTTCATATTACTTTGGTTTTACTCACGATATGTTATCAAATGCACATGTGTACGTGTGATAACTTGATATTCAGTATCGTAATTTTATACGCGATGAGCATCTTAATTAACAGTTGTAAAAAAATCATTAAAAATCGACTCGAGTACAACGTATAATGTGGAGTTAATTAGGATGCGTCGCGCATGTGCGCATTTAAAAAATTATCGTTGCAATAACGATTCAATTTTTTGGACCGAAGGCCTATTTCCATTTGCAATAGTTTTGAACATGTTGACAATTTTACAAGATCGATCTAACTTTTACCAAAGTAAAAGACGAAGTTAGATGAATGATAAATCAGATGAGAAATTATAATTAAACTTATTTAATTATAATTTCTGATGAATTATTATGAAATTATAATTAAACTTAATTAATACAATATAGAAGGCGTCGTTAAATGATTTCAATGCTAATGAAATCCGTGAATTTAATTATTTCATTTCCCGTTTCTACGTTTAATCTTTTCTTTTTGTTCTCTTAGCAAACTTTGTATCTAAAGCCTCTGTTCTGCTAAAGTTAACAAGTCAGTTTATTCTTATATTCACGGCTTTTTGTGTCGTACACTTTGTAGTATTCTTAACGAATTGTCGAATATAGTGTAATTATATGACTGACGTCAGCTCATATTTGGTCTATGACGAATCGTTATTGAGATCTTAGTAACACCTTTGGAAAATAACATCTGTTATCTGAAAGTCCAATTTCTCGCTACAAAACAAACTTAGCGACATATATGACTCCTCGGAAGAAAAACACTTCAAATCGTCATGGACATTGGGTTTAAGATTAAAGTAACGTATCATATTCATTTGAAGAGTCGGCGTAATTAAGAATTTGTCTTTATTAGTTTCGTTTTGCTTTCGCTTGACGATGTGAAATTAAAACAAAGGCAAATATCTAAATTAGGCTACGTTCAAGTAGGATATCTTTAATGTGTCTCTTAGGTCTCTTAGATCTTTTAGGTATATTGATAGTTGTTATTTTAAAATTATCTCAAGTGAGATACAGATTTGAATTCAGAGTTAGATAAGAGTTTTTCAGCGGAGTTGCGACTACAGATATAAATGTCACATATATCATAATTCAAGTGAAAAACTTGGGTCTAACTCTGAATAAAAATCTGAATATTTCACATGAATCTAGTTTCAAATGGCAACTATTGATACAAGCTTAAAAAACTTAGAACCGATTTCTGAATTATATTTTCTCACTAGAGTACTAAGAGTATAAAAAATATACGTATTTTCTGAATTCTTTTTTGTGACGTTAGATATCTTGTATGTCTCGTAAACAGTGCTTATAATGTTATTAATATCTCTGAGAACGATTCAAATTTGTATCAAACGAAAACGCTATACTAATACCGCATATAGCAGTTGTACAAAGCAGCCCGTAAACAAGCTTAAATTTATCAGTACGATCGCTGTTTTCATAAAATTCAGTTATATTTATATAGGATGCACCTTCACCTCTTGCTTTAACAAAAAAACGCTCGTGTGTCTCTTATCGATATGTACATTTAATTTACATAAATTCACCCGTTATTTAAATAAAGTTTAATTTTAACTGACCTGTCTCCGTTGTACGTGAACTAAGTTAAGAATTTAAAATATTTCTTTGTTGTAGCGCATACTAACGGCAAGCATATTACGAACTACAGTGACGTAAGTAACATACTTATTATGTACAATTTTACTAGTCGTTCTTGCACTCGACCGCTTCTGGTCACCGATAAATTTTTCATTCGAACTGTTACATTACTGTTTGGACGAAGCAAAATCAATACTCTCGCGGCTTCTCGAGCGTTTGAATCAGATAAGAATAAAATAAGAATTAGCATGAGTTGATAATAATGTTATCTATTATTGCAGTTGGTCCAACAAACACGGGATGTATACAACAGTGGCAAAACCAGACCGATAGAATGGAGAATAAAACAACTAAAGCAAATCTCGCGTATGTTAAAGGAGACTATGGCGCATATCGTAGCAGCGTTAGAGACGGACTTACGTAAAGTATGTTTACGTAATTTTAAGAAAAAAGGATTGCACATTTTATATAATCTCGGTACTACTTTTATTAACATATCTCGACTGATTTTCTAGTCTAAGTTCGAGTCGTTTATTGCGGAAATAAACTTCGTACTACAAGATATTAAATACACGCTCATGCATATTAAAGAATGGGCGGCAACGGAAAAAGTGAGTATGATGGTTAGTTAACATAGTTTCAATATCATGCGTAGTTTAATTATTTCATTTTGCCTTCATTTTTTTTCAATTGAGCTGAATGCGCAGTATAAAATACAAAATACTTGAAACGCGATCTGTTGCAGCCATCTAAAGGATTAGCGTTCGTTTTTGACTCGGTGGAAATTCGGAAGGAACCTTATGGAGTTGTGCTGATCATCGGCGCATGGAATTACCCTCTTCAACTGGCATTGAATCCTCTGATAGGTGCAATTGCAGCTGGAAACTGCGCGATCCTGAAGCCATCCGAAGTGGCGCCGGCTACATCGAAATACTTGTGTGAGACCATTCCAAAATATCTGGACACGGTATGTATAGCCGTTTATTTGTTTCATTTAGGAAAGGATAATCATTTAATTGATTGTGCTTCTTACAAATAGGAGTGTTACCATGTGGTAGCTGGAGGAATCTCCGAAACGACAGAGATTCTCAAACAACGTTTTGATTACATCTTTTACACCGGATCTACGGCGGTCGGAAGAATCGTGCGGGAGGCTGCCAATAAATATCTCACGCCTGTTACATTGGAGCTGGGTGGCAAAAGGTAAGAAAATGATGCAGCAAAGTCAATAAAAGCGACGTACAATCGCGAATCCAAAGATTGGCATATTTTTCCTTGTGCTTTGAAATGCAGTTAACGTATAATGGAAGAAAATTTTTTTTTAGAAATTCTCAAAAGACGTTTTATTTGATGAAAATTATCGAAAAAAAAGTGTGTTAACTTTTATGGACAAAGCTCAACTCGTTTATATTCCCGAACCAAAATGTCTCAATTTGAATAAAGTTGTACTGAATATTAACGATTTGCAGTCCTGTATACATAGACATGACGGCGGACATTGAGATAGCGACGAAACGCATTTTGTGGGGCAAATGCATGAACAGCGGTCAGACTTGCATCGCTCCCGATTACATACTGTGCACACCCGAAGTGCAGAACAAATTCATCGAAACAGCTAAAAAAGTCCTGACGGAATGGTATGGTGAAAATCCGCGAGAAAGTCCCGATCTCGTACGCGTAATCACGGACAAACATTACCAGTGAGTTTTGTGACACATCAACAATACAATTGATTCGATTATGTGTTCTTCTCAGTTTTTCTCAGATGACATTCGTAAACACTTGAAATCGTTTCAGTTATATTTAACAAAAATTCAACGTAACAATTTTTTTCTACTTTCAGACGGCTTATCGATTTATTAAACAACGGTAAGGTCGTTGTAGGCGGTAATGCAAATGCTACAGAGAGGTTTATCGAGCCCACGATACTCGTTGATGTCAAACCGACGGATCCTGTTATGCAACATGAGATTTTTGGCCCGATATTGCCAATAATAAATGTTAATAACGCGTACGAAGCAATTGAATTCATCAATAATCGGTAAGTTTGAATACAATATATGATTTACCTTACAATCGAAGCTCTAATATCGCGGATTGTATAAATTTATTATAGATATTGCGTGCCTTAAAGTCTGGTTTTTAATCAATTATTCAGGCATCCATATTCATCTCTTGTACAACCTATTTCTTAATTAGTACTTATTAATTATGTTGCGATATTTCTTATTAAGGCTTTGCTATTTCTGGGACCATATTGGTTTGATGACGTCAGGTGCGAGAAATGACATACCGAAAATTCCTTGCGTTTTATTGCTTTATTTTTTACTTTTTCCTAAAGAACCAAATATTTTCTTAATCCTGAAATCTGTAAAAAGTACAGTTAACTTCGATATCTGTCTGATATATCAGCCAGCATCGTAAAATAATTCCTGAAATAATGCTACATTTTTCGACTGTCACGGTGGTTTGACAGCTGAAATACCAGCCTGTATGAATACATTTAATTTCTCGATTTTCACACTGTATCACCAGTATCACTGAGTTTGCTGTACATTTTACGGCTGTGAGGATAACGATAATATACACACTTCACGAAGAAACTGAAAAATAACCCAATAAAATGTAAGTAATTTTCCGAGGTGTCAAGCGAGGTCTAGCGTGAGTCTGGCCTATTGTCAGCCAATCAGTTACACTGACACGGTTACTTCGTGTTCTCGACACTGCTAGGTGTCACCGTCAATTCAGACTTTCTGCGGCGAAATAGAAAAGCTTTAAGGCTCCTGGCCCCTCGCATTGTCTATTTCTTTTTTAAAGACATTAGAAGCGACAAAATGCATGCTAAAAATTCTTGTAAAATATGTTGAAATAAAAATATATCCATAAAATAACACTTTGCAATCAATTAAACAAATGTATAAGATATTTTGTACACTCCCCTTTTGTTCTTACAAATTACAATAATTTATTGTAAATTTATCTGAATGCGAAGAAATAGGTTAAGAAGATGAAGTGTACGTTATGTTAATTTACCACAAACTATTAATTATTAAAGCAAAAGAGGAATGCACGGGATATTTCACAGATTTATTTAATCGATTGCAAGTATCATTTTATAAATATATCTTTTTATTTCAACGTATTTCGCAAAAATTTTTAGCATTTTCTGATCTCATTAAAAAGAGATAGACTATACGAAGGGTCAAGAGCCTTAAAAATCAAGTCAGGAAGTTCTAAATTATTTTTTTCTAAGATACTTAACGAATTAATGATTCTTTCATAAAATTGATTCAAATATTTTTTTACAAAAGCTTTTTTTACACGAACCAAGTTCGTGAAGCGTACGCTTTCTTTTTGCTTAGTAAAATGCGCAGCAACGTAACGGTAGAGCACATACTATCGGATGGCTCACATAGTGTACAACCATGTTAAAGGCGTTAATTGACTAGATTTTATTTAATAATCTCTACTTTATTAAATATCACAGAAAAAAAGTAGTTTGGCTTGATTTTTAATAAGGAATAAAGTATTATGATAGTTAATAAATGCTAATTCAGGAATATCCTATATATTATTTCAGCCAATAAGAATTTTACGTCGTTAATATTCACGTAAATATTATGTTTAGAAAAATGTTTTCAGTTATATTCTTTCTCTCATCTTACATTTGTATCTCTTATATGTATAATTTGACTTTATTATATGAAGGAATATCATCAAATTAATGAATATTTCGTACCTAGTGAACATCCACTTGTACTATACATATTTTCGAACAACAAAGGAATGCGAGATCTCTTCGTTGACCAGACTCGTAGTGGAGCGGTATGCGTTAACGACACATTAATGCATTTTGCTGGTGAGTCTAGATCAAAGTGACGATAGATCTCGCTACAATTTTATTGTTACTTAATGTACTAATAATCTATGGACTTGATTGAATTTATCTTACAATCTTTCTTCTTGTATCTCTATAACTAATATTCACAGTAACATTATTCAATTTCTAGAAATTTTCATAAAGTTTGTATCAAACTATAGGCGCGTTCGAAAACCCCATCCGGGTGCTTCTCCTCTCTCTTTATCTCACTCCTGTATCTTTCTCACTTCAATGCAGCGAGTACACCTGAATAGAGTTTTCGAACGCACGCCAGATATATTAGAATCCGAGAATTATAAATTTGAGATTAGGAGTTGACTAATCAGAATGAGATAAATTGAGATTGAGATTATCTTATTGAATCTCAGTCGCTAATTCGCTTTGAAAATCTTCGATTTTTAATATGAAGTTTGATACAGGTTCAATGGATACTTTTAATATTTTTTAATATATTTATGAAAAATGTATGTAATATATGGAATGTTTGTGATATATATGTAAGCTTGTTTAGGAAATGATGCTTGTAGTCATGTGCATGGATACGCAAAAGAATTCTTTTTTTTTATTTTATTGGGCTAATGAGGGTGTAGGGAGAGAGAAAAATCCTGTTTCTTTTTATTTTTCTTTTATGTTTTCCCTATGCTTTTCTTTATTTTTGTTTCTTTCCATCTTAAATAACTATATATCACATTTGTTCTTCTTTCACAGTTTTTTATGGTAATTTGAGTGTTGTTACTAAAAAATAGTTAATTTAATATTATAAAATGTTGCAACTTAATGCTTCTTAGATAGATTCTGAAAGATATATATATTTTTTTTTCTTTATAAGCAATTGCATCACATACCAGCTTTGTACATAACTTATAAACAAAAGACTTTACAATAGAACTGTGTAATCTAATACATTTAATATTTATTTGATAAATATTAAGCTGATATCTCGAAAATCATCATAATGCTATAATTTCTATAATAATAATGAATATCTGATCAGAAAATTACCATCCTATCGATTATTTGACAATGAGAGTAGATCATTGAATGTAGCATACTCATCAACAGAAAACAGTAACATATCTATGTAATAGAAACGCAATATTCCAAATTGTAGAAGTAATTATAAAATTGCAATATTAGACTTGACTTGACGATACTACAACATGATGTAGCAGATACATTTTTTGTTACTATGTATAATATGGTTTATTCCAAAGAGACAACACTGACGTTTTTACGTTACTTCTTTGATACATGTAGAGAAAGGCCATTAGCACTATATATGTTTAGCCAGGACAAAAAGGATATATCACTGTTCATTGATGTTATATCTAGCGGCAATTTTGTACTTAATGACACATTAATGCAAATGACAGGTATTATATATTTTATAGTTACATAGTGCCTTTGTAAGATTAATGTAATTTTGCTTTTTATTAACAATGCTTCAATATTATGTATTGAGAGTTGTAATGTGTAATAAATTAGACTATACTATATATATGGTTGTGGATGTACTAATATTTTTATACAGCTATTTTATAGTCTAGTTCTGTTGCGATAATTCTAACATTGTATTATTACTGTAGTATTAATTTGATTATCCATGTCTATTCCATTGAACATGTCTATTGCAAATATAATATTTAATTACATCTAAGTTATATACACACACACACACACATATACATACATACATATATGTATATATACATATAAATGTTGAATAATATATATTATCATATTCATTATCATATGTTTAAAAAATTATATTATTGTGTTATTTGTTCCACAGTTGAAACCTTGCCTTTTGGAGGTATAGGAAACTCTGGTATGGGTGCCTATCATGGAAAATATTCGTTCGATACGTTCACGCACAACAAGGGCTGTTTGTTCAGAACGTTTAACAAATTGGCAGAAAATTTGGCTACGTTAGTGAACTTTTTCTTATATAAATGCTCTCTCTCTCACACACACACACACACATACACATCTATCTCTATGTTATATAAAAAAAAATATATATATATATTATAATTTTTTTTACATACACAATATGATATATATACATATATATATATATATATATATATATATATATATATATATATATTTATATATATAAAATAATATTTTAGTTTGCTAACAACTAAATAAGCATGTTGTTTTTCACACAGGTGTCGTTACCCACCATATTCTGATACCAAACTGAATATACTGCGACAGTTACTTGAACAAAGAGCAGGTATACCGGGTCTGAAGTATTTGCCTTATTTACTCATGTTCGGTTTTGGAGTGCTCGCTACGATCGGATACAAAGCTTTATCAAAGGTACAAAAACGAGTTATTTAATTTTATATGATTTATATGTCGATTTAGATATATCACATTAGAAACAAGTTATGCTTTATGTAAATTGAACTAATAAAACAGTTCGTATATGCTGCATAATTATGAATGGAATATAACATATGTGATATATAATAACGTGAGTGCGGGAAAAACGAAAAATGAAACATCCTTCGAATAACTAAATGTTCAAGGAACATAAATTTAAATATTTAATCACGTAAGTGCCAAGGAATTTTTCTTTGTTCTATATATAAAATACCATCGAGCGCTATAGTGCTCCTTTTTTTTGTGCGAGAAAACTTCTAACAAGTGTTATTGCACTTTTTGTCTTTCACGATTCTATGATTTAATATTATTATGCAATTATTATTTAACGTTTGACAGCAATATTGTAGTATAGAGTGTTTACGATAATTCGAGTTTGACTTAGTACGAGTTAGTTTTACTAGGGCCGAAAGATATGATAGGAGCACAAGCAGCTATCTAGTATCTTCATTATTCATGACAATTCAATGCTGTCCGATAAATCGAGTAGAGTAGAGTAGAGTTAGACCGGTATTCATAATCCGATCTTATATTTAAGATATCTTCAGTACTGTCTTAAGATGTCATGAACCAATTACAGAGCCGTATTCGCATCTTAAGACATTACTTAAGACGATCTTAAAATAAGATTCGACTATGAATACTGACCTTAAAACCTCCGCACAAAACATCCGTAACATGTTTACAAGTTTACGGATTTCTTTATACGTTGACTTAAGTTTAATTTTTCGTACGAGTATGGCCATTGCATTGTCAGTACTTAACATAACGTAACATGTTACGGATGTGCTTGTGCGTTGGCTCTGAGGGTAGTGTAGCGAATAGTATATGTATAAGAATTAACCCGGGAGTGTATGAGTCATTTCGACCGAAATATATTTAAGCACATATATGTGTAATAATTAAGTAATAATTAATAAATTACCAATCCAATTATTAAAAGAAACATAATAATAATTAAAGGAAATAATTTTATTATATCACTATTTTTTCTTTTTCTCATCTTTTTTTCTCTTTACCATTTCTATATCTAATATGTTTAGGAAACATATTAAACTTATTATTATACATATGTGAATATATTAAAAATAAAATCATAATATTTTTAACTACATTAGTAAAAAGTTCTTTTAGTTTAATAAAGTAAAATAAAAATTTCTTACTTCTCTCGTTTTACTTTGATTAACTTAAACATTGATTTAATAAACTTAAAAATTTATTTGATAAATTTAGAAATAGAGAATAAATCTTCTTGATTTAATGACGATATTAAAATTATCACATTATGTATTGTTTCAATAATTCAAGTATTAATTTTAATAATATCGCTATTGAATAAAGAATATATACTCTAATTACGCGTGCTGTTGAAAATTTTATTGATTCAACAAAAAAAGAAAGAACCGTTCGTCCAACTACGATGTCGGAAAGACAATAGACGTTCGCCGACACATCGAGCGACGCTGACGCGGCAAAAATAAAAGACTAACGTTAGTAGGCGCGCTATGGTCTTTTAGACCGACTGCTAAAAACGTATCAAATTTTACATAGAAATAAGCGCGTCTACGCCGTCTACTTCTATGCTATACGAGAAAACATCAAAGAAAATTTACGTAAAAGCAAAAATACGATAATGTCAATGGATTAGATGATATAAGTAGAAAACGAAAAAGTACGGGGAAATGATCGATACGCGCCCACTTCCGGGTTAACAATATCAAGTAAGTATAGTTTCGTAAAATATGTAACAATAATATTACAAAACAATGAGTTTTTACATTATAGAAAAATTAGGAGTTAATAGAAGCATTATAGAAAAATCTTCTAACATATGTTAGAAAATTGGCAACACAATCTAAACAGAATATCTTAGTTAATAATAGGTTTCTATTTTTGGATATTTCACAAATACATGATACTTTTCATAATTTAGTTCAGTGCTCCTAATTTTTCTATGATGTAGTAACTCATTGTTTTGTAATATTATTGTTACATATTTTACGAAAATATATATTGATATTATTAATTCTTATACTATTCGCTACGCTCCCCTAACTCTATTCTATTCGATTTATCGGACATCATTGAGTTGTTATGAATAATGAAGATATTAGATGCTTGTACCCTTATCATATCTTTTGGCCTTAATAAAACTAACTCGTACTAAGTCGAACTCGAATTATCGTAAACACCTATAGTAGCATAGCTTAATTTATTTTACGAATACATTAACGATAGTCGTACCGCCTTGGCATTTGTGACACTTTTAATCGTGTATTTATATTATGATCCTGTACAGCATTTAAACGTTTAATATTTATTTGTTTTGCTAAAATAAAAGATTCTGAAGTCTAAAAAAACAAAATATCTCAAGCTTCTTAAAGATCTTAGAATATGCTTCAAGATTAAAAAGCCTAAAAAAAAGATAGGACATCATACTTGATAGGGATTTTAGAATATCTTTGAATATATTCTTGTCTACTAAAATATCTTTCAAGACTCATACATTCACACTAATATTCATAATATTTGCTCATCCAATTTTTGATCATTTATTTTGAACGCACGCGCAAAGAACTATCGCATTCCAATAAATAAAATGTTAGCAGTATGCTGGCAGATTGGCAGCAAGTTCGATCTCACAACAAAACCAACAGTTATCTGTGTCTGTATTAAGTTTTAAATTAAGTCCATGTTCTGGCGACAGAATCTACTCGATTTCTGCAGTCAATCTAGACTATTATAGGTTCTCCTTGTTTGCTGCTACCAATCTGTTAGTATAGCATCTTAACAAACTGTTAGATTTCTGGCAACAATTTGATATCGTCAGATAGAACAGATTCTGTGTGAGATTTGTAGTCTTTCCGTGTCATCAAGATTTATATAGCAGACTTATATACTTTATAGCAGACTCTGTTCAGAATCTGCCCGCGCTGGTTGGCATATCTAAGATAACATGCATATATGTATGTATATTTGCACAGATGTACATTATTATTATATGTTCTTAATAACTTTTTAAACGATAATTCTTATTTTTGCATATTTTGCCTCCTTTTCATCAGCCACTTTTTGATAGTTGTATTGAGTGACACAATTTATTACGTCGCGATAATTCGTGATACAAAACTACACTTCGCGTAAAAGTATCACTTTGCGCGCGTGTTTGAGTCGTTTGATAGCGCAAAGCATGCCCATCAATCGTCAGTCATCATGTACGATAAAGAGGGCGAGAGAACAAACGTGAGTATTGTTGCAGGAATATAACTACCCGGGAGAGGAGTAACTACTTGGCTTATATGACTCGGCATTTTATTAACGAAAGGCATGTGCAAAATACATTTATCTCAAATATTATGTACAACAAAGCATGAATATTTTTGTACTATATTTAACTTTCTACACATTGTATTTATAGTAAGTGCATTTATTACACAAATAGATATATTATACAAATCTATTATTATAATATATTACATAAATATATTGGATTTATTGGGAAAAATATCAAAGGGGTTATCTCCTCGCCTATAGGCAGGAATTTTTGATTGCAGTATCTAAAAGTTAGCTCTGAATATATATTGTATAAAATATTAGATAACAGATTAAATCTTTAATTTGTACGTATGTATATATTTTGTTTGTGTATATTTTTTCTTTCATTTATCATTATGTTTAATATAATTTATCATTATGTTATATTAAAATATGTTCAGCTGTTTCTAAAAACTTTTTTGAAAATTAAACTTTTCAACCTCAAAAAGATTTAAATTTCAATTAGCTCTCTCTCTCTCTCTCTCTCTCTCTCTCTCTCTCTCTCTCTCTCTCTCTCTCTCT
>NW_022639491.1:108340-134900 GCF_010583005.1 Odontomachus brunneus | reverse complement strand
TCTCTCTCTCTCTCTCTCTCTCTCTCTCTCTCTCTCTCTCTCTCTCTCTCTCTCTCTCTTTCTTTCTCTCTCTCTCTCTCTCTCTCTGTTAAATTAATTGTTAAATACAATTTTTTAGAAACAGCTAAATAGCTGACTATGGATAAATATGATTTAAAGAAATTAGTTTTTAATAGATATTACTACAAATATGATCAATTTCTAAATGAAGAAATTAATTGTTTGGTTATATACGTTATTCCCTTTATTAGGGTTGTCCTACATTAGCCGCAAATCTCAAGGTTGCAAGAAAATTGACTAATCATAGTTGATCATTTCCTTTGCGATCGAAGGGTAATCGATAGAGAACCTTCTAGTAGAGAGAATCGCCAACTTCGGCTGCGTTCCGAAATTCACTGTCAGTACTGAAATTCTATAGTATACGTGACATAAACTATAGAATTTCAGTACTGACAGTAAATTTCGGAACGCAGCCTTGGTTATATGACCAGCTACTTTGCGATTGGCTGGCATAAATATGTACGGATTTGGATATGCGACGCCGATGCAAAACCATATATATATACACATATAAGATTTGTCTGCATTGGCGTCGCAATACCTAAATCCGTATATATTTATGCTAGCCAATCAGCTGGTTACTTGGCCAAGTTGGCGATTCTCTTTACTTGAGATTCTCTAGTAACTATGATTGTTCAATTTTCTTGCAACCTTGCGATTAATGTAGAACGATCTTTATCTTTCCTTCCTTCAACATATAGCTTCCAGTAATTTAATATCTCAACGCCATTTACGAACGATTTTTATAGTTTCTGCGACGCTGCGTCTAAAGGTTGTTCTACATTAATTGCAAGTTGATTGCAACTCTTGTTGCGACAGCCAATCAGAAGCGTCAATAACACCATTGATGCTTCTGATTAGCTGTCGCAATAAGAATTGTGTTTGCTTGCGATCGGGTTGCAATTAATGTAGAACGACCTTTACAGATGATTGTTTAAGTCCCGATCTACAATAGGTGTAGTAAGCTTTAAGTCATAAGAAATTAACCAATCATAATTGATTATTTCTCTATAATTTCACTGTGATTGATCAATTCCTTAAGGCTGAAAGCTTACTACACTTATTGTAGATCAGAACTAATGGCTCTCGCAGACCAGTGCGATGCGCGACGCGACACACGATATGCAACGAGCGATCTAATGAACGTATTGGTATTCCGGAAAAGCTATATGCTCATTGGATATCGCGCATCGCACATCACGTGTCGCGTTGCAAATCGCGCTGGTCTGCGAGAGCCATAATGCGTCATCTGCACATTTCATATTTTCATGAACTTTACCCGCACTATATATGCGAGTGCTTTTCATTTAATAACACAAGTCGACACAAGCATCATTCTGTCTTTGTTTCATATTCAATGAGTAACTAAGATATGTAGTAACTAAGGATGATGCTTGTGACAACTTGTGTTATTAAATGAAAAGCATCCATTATTTGATAATAAAGAGCCATACATTTGTATTATTCAAGTATATTTTATTATATTTTTATTGAGTAGTGTGTATTTGAAAATATTAAAATGAATGAATAAATAAATTACTTTTTTTACAAAAACTAATTTTGTATTTATTAATTATAAGCTGGTATTCATATAATCTGATTCATATTTTCCGTTGTTTTAAATATATCTTACATTTGGGTTCGCCAATGGGTGCGTCCAGCAACTCAGTAGTTGCACAACAGTTGAGCAATTCGTCAATGTAATGGTCTAGATTTAGGGATCTAACAGTAAAAACCAATAATCACAGATTGCTCACTGAGCGATTATTGGTTCTTACTGTTAGATCCCTAAATCTAGACCAATTACATTGGATGCGTTCAGCGAACTGAACAGTTGCACAACAGTTGAGCAATTCGTTAATATAATTGATCTAGATTTAGGGATCTAACAGTAAGAACCAATAATCGTTGATTGCTCACTGATTGCTTTCTCCGTTGAACGCGTCCATTGACAAATTGCTCAACTGTTGTGCAACTTGAGTTCGCTGAACGTACCCAATGAAACGATCGTAAAGAATATTTGAGATAAACTTTAAATTATTGGCTTGGTTTACATCGTGCACTTAATACGCGTACTAAATAGTAACTTTCTATTAGATAATCTTAATATTGACGATATATACAAACAACGGTATATTAAGCTGGTATAACACTCATCAACAAAACGTATTGTATTGATTGAATACAACCCTGATTTGATCCTTATCCATTTCTTATTATTGCTTTGCAAAACTTTTTATATGTGACAATATCCACTTCATCACACCTTTTAGTTCAAACGACACTAAAAGATACGCTTACTAATACAGCCAAAAATTAGATTTGGCGTAACGAAAATAGCGTAAAGAGCACAAAATAACTAGGCGGAAACTGGTACTTAAATGAGATGATGTGATTGGTTGGCGCAAGTTATGCTTACGCAAGTTACGCCGCATGGGGAGGCACTCTTATTCTTGAAATAGTTGCGTATACGTAAGTTTTACTGCGCAGGTTTAATCATACCATAAAACAGCTGCGCAGTAAAACTTACGTATACGCAACTATTTCAAGAATAAGGGCCCTGGTGCAATAAGTTAGATTGAGACAAGTATATTTTTTCTCACTCTAATTTAAAACCATCACACACAAAATTCCGTAAGAACTTAAATCATAAGCGTAAAGAAATCGACCAATCCCAATCGGTTCTTCGTAATAATGGAGGGATTACATTTTTATTTTTGGTATCGCCTTTTTAAAAACGCAGAAACATAAATATATTACATTTTCCAATCATTTGTGTATCAATCTGCATGTCACTCCTTTACGAACTGTCAGAAAATGAGTCACATATATTTTACACAGTCTAGTAAAGAGTTAAAAAATTCAGTTTTTCTTAGAGTAAAGGGACTAAATATATAACAAAAGTAATAAATTATTTTCCCTATCTTCACATTTCAGTAGGCAACGTTGTTATTAATTACTATCTTAACCTTATCGTACAGCTACACACATAACGTTTTCACACATTCTTACATGTAAAGTACTTTATCCCCATGGCGCGTATTTAACAATACGCCTAAAGAATAATAACCAATCGAGAATCAACTTAGTATTTCTGTTGCATTGTACAATAGAAAACCTGATCTTTTATTGATTAGCTTCAGGAAGTTATTATTTACGCTTTACGCGAATTTAACGAAATACGCGCCATAGGTATTGAATGTCGACTTGCAAAATGGCGTAACTTCTAGTAAATTGCTATATTACGCAGGTTATGGCTCCTGCACATAGGACGCGGTAATGCTTGCCGCGCGGCGGAAGTTCGCGCGACAGCCAATCAATATGTTGTTTTTCCGTAAGAGCTAGAAGATTATTACGGAAAGCAGCATATTGATTGGCTATTGCGCGAACTTCCGCCGCGCGGCAAGCATTACCGCGTCCTGTGTGCAGGAGCCATTACGCTTACGCAAGTTACGCTGCATGGGGAGGCACCCTAAGGGCCCAGTTCAGTTGTGCAATCGAAAAAAACAGACCATTTGTTTCACACACTGTATTGGATAGAGGGCAGTTCCTCCGAATTTTGTTTTTGTATATTTGCAACGTGTGTACGATAAGGTTAAAATTAAAGAAAACCGATATGAATATTACACGAAGTGTTCAATATCTTTTTAAATATCTATATCGCGGAACCCAGCACTTTTTACGTAATGGTAATTGATTATTGTATAAATGATAAAAAAATATATGTTAAGTAAAACCCAAGATTACGTAAAAATCAAGATCACGAGATTCACTATATCTTATTCATATATTTTCTGTTTAAATCAACATTTATTCCAGATTTATAATTTATAAATTATTGTAAAATTGATATAATATGTGAATTTTAAATAAAAAGGAAAATAAAAACAGATTATGAGGCTTGAAATATCTTATTTATGTATCTATCAGCTTTGTGTAAGGTAAACTTGTGTCAGTCAAGATTTATATAATACTCAAAGGATATTTGTGTTTTAACATAGATCGTGCGATAGCTTCATCGACAATACCAAACGATAATAAAGACAAACATATGGTCTGGTTGGATATGGAGGTATATAATTATGAATTTTCTAATGATCCAACAATAGAGGAAAAAGTCGGAAACAATTTTATCTTTTAGATGACAGGACTAGATGTAGAAAACAGTCATATTTTGGAAATTGCTTGTTTAATAACTGATGAGAATTTAGTATCAAAGAATGATTACTTAAGCATAGTAATATATCAACCAGAGGAAGTCTTAGAAAACATGACAGACTGGTGCAAAGTGCAACATGAAAAGGTAATTGTATTTTTTTTTAAACAGTATATTTTATAGAAGTGTTGCAATATTTTATGTGTGTATATATATATATATATATATACACACATACATGTATGTAATGTGAATGTTATTAAATTAATTAAAATTTTAATTTCAGACTGGTTTAGTTGCTGCTTGTCAGTCAAGTAAAATCATGTTAAATGAGGCTAAGGAAATAATGTTACAATATCTGAAAAATCATATTCCTTATAAAATGTGCCCTTTAGCAGGAAATTCAGTTCACATAGATCGTATGTTCCTAAAAAAATATATGCCATTAGTTGACGATTATTTACATTACAGAATCATTGATGTTAGCACAATCAGAGAATTAGCAAGGTATATAGTTATTTATATCATAATCCATACATCAGTGTAAATCCTTTATGATGTAATTTATCAAATTATATTTATGTAGATAATGGTTGTTTCAGAAGGTGGAATTCAGATATATATAGAGCAGCTCCAAAAAAAGAATATAATCACAGAGCTATGCATGATGTAAGAGATAGTATAAATGAGCTTCATTATTATAAGAAATATATGTTTTTAAGATAATAACAAAGATTAATAATAAATTTGACAAAACACCTGAAAATTATTGGTATAAAAGGATTTGAATTATGTTGTTTGATTATTTTGAAAAAGGTACATGAAATTCAACTGTAATTTATATAAAAAAAGCTGAAATTTCGAACAAATTTTAATTAAAAAGTTGGACGATTTATATGTAAAATATTTAGTCAGATGGTACAAACGTTAGGCATTTCTGTTTCTCCAATACATGCTTTACAAGCGACGGTCGATAAATGCGATTTCGCCATGTGTTATCTACAGTGAAAGTTTCGAACACTCAGATGAGATTCATGTGGGTCAGTGGGGTGTCGGTGAGCAGTGTGAATAGTGTGCAGCGGGTGTGAATAACGAACGATAGTGGTGGACGACGGTGGAAACGTAGCCGGGAATCACAATCGGGACTAGTCGAGAAGGGCGATTGCAACTGATCGTCGCGATAAGGTGATGGCGAGTAGCGACGGTGCTATCGGCGATGGTAGTGACAGTGACCGTCGACCTGCTTTTTTAACGAATGGCTCTGTCCAAGGTGTATAATCAAGCATCCGCGATTCTTGGCGACAATGCTTTCGCCGTCGTTTGCAAGGTAAGACGTTCTCTTAGTTTCCTTCTCTTTCTCTTCCTTCCTGCTTCCTTCCTCATTGTCTCTCACTCTCTTTTCTCTCGAGTCAGCTCGAGAGACAACGAAGTTTTCTCTCTCTTGGCTGGCATTTTGTTAAACGTTACATCAAAATTGGGTGCCTTCTACTCATCTGCACTATGATACACCCTCTGCACCACAAACGACGCAGGTACAGTGAGTTCAGAAAGTAGTTATACAATTCGCCGAATGTCTTCTCGAAATTATTTCTCTCGGGAAAGAGAAATATTGCGACAAAATGTTTTACCGGGAAATATTATTTCCATGTGTGCGGCGCATCCAAGAGAAGAATTTTTACTTGGCAACGTTTCTTTTCACACAAAATTGTCACCAAAAAAAGTAGTGACGCTTGTGCAAATATCTTTTTTATCTGCTGTGTACACACTGCGAGGAGAAAAAGTGCGTGGGAGTGCAGAAAGTGCGGGCTAACGCGAGCAGAATTCTTGTGTCGTAAACCCGAGAAAGAAGGGAGTAGGGTGCGATCCGCGTTTGTTTGAAGCCGCACGAAGCGAGTGAACGCGAGAAAACACGAATGCGAGAAATCATGCTTCATGTATCTCTCGCATACGTCTGCGAGAATGCAAATAGTGACGGTATATTGCCCACGCCAGTCTTCATACTCGTCTCGATCGACATGCGGGTGTATTCGAACAGTGTATCAGATTTGCCGCAGGCACAGCCGCGACCGTGACAACGCGATAGCTTTGGGTTTTTTGTTCGATTCGTTATTGAAGTTACTTCATCGGTGCATGCGTCGCACGTCGCATTTCGTCGTTCGCGTCGCCTGGTATTTTCGTGTGACAAATCGACTGTTACCTTTGGACTCCCGCCGTTCGAAAACACTTGTCGATAGATTTAATGCTGTTTCATACAAAAATGCTCGAATACACTTTCGATAATAATTGTCGCCAAACAGACGATACTCAATGTGTTCAAAGGCTTTCTTTCGGCGCCGACAGTCGTGATATTCGCGGTTTAGTTAATCGCTGGTTGTCTCGGTTATACGACACTAAATTGCTATGTATCGTTGTCTCATGCATTGCTATACTTGCCCAAAAATTCTACATCGACAATTGTTCTCTGTGCAGAATAACGAGATCGAACATAGCACCAATATGTTGGATGTACCACGGAAGATACACTCAAGGGACTTGCATGGTTCGGAGTACAATCACTGGAGCTACGACTTAACGGGTTGCGGCACAAAGAGAAATGTAAGTAACACAAGTGCTTCATGGACTTTGGGCTAACTTTACAATGCATATTTTTCTAAATCTGTATCTTGCATACAAATATGTCAAATTTGAAGAAATTTGTTCTATTATAGATTTACTTACACTAGATATACATGCAACAGCATGTATTGAGTTTTAAAATGGTTTGAACAATTTTTCTTCAATGCAGCTTGAAATGCTGCCAATAGTCCAATGAAAGAATTTAACATTTGACAATTAATCAGAAACAAGCTCTCCCATAAGATCAAACTTGCATTGCATTGTAAAAAGAATGTTCAAATTGTTTTGAAACCCAGTTGACGTGAAGGATGAGATCCTTCTTTTTTGGACAAGTTTATGAACACATGAATTTAAGGAGATTGAAACACTTGAGATCAAACATAAGATAAATTTAGTATACATGATACAAGAGTTGATTAGACTAGCAATATGTAACAGAAATTTCGATAATCTTTAGCATATTGTCATTAAGATATTATAAATTTGTAGTATGTAAGTATATGCAAAATCTATAATAGAACAAATTTCTTCAAATTTTACATATTTGTACGCAAGATACAGATACAGATTTAGAAAAATATTATAATAAAGAAATGGATATTTAAGTATGTGTTTTAGTAAAGTATACAAATTTACTATCAGTTTGAAGGAAAATTTCAATATTCCAATGAAAATATTTGTGAAATATGTAGACTATATGAGTGAATATATGAGATTTGTTCTTTTTTTAGTAACTTCCTGAATTTTTGCAATAAACTGGAGTGAAACAAGTATATTTTGTTTCACTCTAACTTATTGTACCAATGTACACTAGTTCAAGAACTTCTTTGAAAAAGAACAAGCCTATGGCAATAGGCAAAGTTTACTTGACATTTTCAATGTTTTAAATGTGAAATAAATCAATTTGATTAGTTTTTTCAACATTTTGAAGCATTTGTAGCATTACGGGTTCTAACTAACATCATGTAAATGATAAGTTAGTACCAGATCTTAAATAACTTTCATAATGTCATTTCTATACACACGCGCACACACACACATACAATATATATATATATATATATATATATATATATATATATATATATATATATAGTTATATTATTTCTATATATATATGTTTATTCATTTTAACATAACATCTATAATCATAAAACATAATAATAGGTACATAATATGTAAGTATATGTTCATTTTTTTTTTCTTACAATTGGTATTAACATCAAATCAGTATTTTACAATTTTTATTTTGTCATTTTTCAAATATTTGGTAACTTAAAAAAACTATTACATATTATGACATTTACAAGTTTTATCTCACTAACATTGTTGCAAAATTTTTTTTTGTTTTAAGCGATTTTATTAATAAAATACTGATTTACTAGAGGATAGTGTTCCTTAATGAGATTGTGATTTGTACACGAGCTTGAGTATTAGGTCTGTTCTTCTTAGCTGGAGTAAATTACACTTTTTGTCATTATACTGAAAGCATATAGTCCTAATTATGTAGGAAAAAGGAAAAAAGTTCCAGTGCAACACTAGTTCAGCTAAAAGGAATAGGCCTATTGAGAGATTTAGTAAAACTTTGTAAAACTTTGAAATATGAGATGCACAAAAGTAATATGTAAGCAAAACTGTAAATATTGTAATGTATAAATTTGTCCAAAAAAAGCATTACAATCTGTACACAACTAACTGTGTATAATATTGCTGCTGTAACAAATTGTCCAGTATTGTTGAGCTCTCAAGCACTAAAATCTTTTTATTTAGATGAATATCGAGGACGAGGATAGTCAGGATTTAAATAATCCAATGGTTAACGACCTGGTATCAAAGATTCTCGATGAAGATTCCATGACCATCGATACCTTTCGTAACAACTACAACAGCGGGCATACTCATTACCAAACTGCTGAGTTTGTTAATTCTTACCCCAATCAAATCGGAGACAGTCTGGACAGTTATTTGACTGATGTCGTAGATCACTTAGAAGCTCGTTATCCGAGCGGCAAATTAGTAAACAATACCTACAACAACGTTAAGAGCGAGTACCATCGTACAAGCAATCTTTGTAGTGATTTTAATATACTGAGTCTGAACGCACGCATAGGGCAGTCGACGGAGCAAAGTAACGCCTGTGGCAATGAGCTCCCTTCGAACGCGTATTCGTCCAACACGCGATCACATATCGCACATTCGAACGAGGGACATATGTATACGAATGGAAGCAACATGCCACTATGTAACGATCTGCTGACGACCACGACAACGAGCGAGGTGAATTACAGTAAACAGTCCGGCGGCTGGACAGAGCCCTTACTGACATCTTCGATGGGCTGCAGCAGGAGTGAGTTAATGGGGAATTACTCGAGAATTCCGAGCTGCGTTAAACCTGATCTTAATTTCAACGTGGCGCTAACTCTCGCCCTGGACTCGCCGAACTCGACGGTTCCTGTGAACGAGCTGGAGTATCACAATTCCAGCATGAGGCAAAGTTGCGCGTCGTCCAATTCGTATGGCAGTCAGCCTATGGTGAGCATGCACGATATGTACAGTATCAGCGGTAACAGCGCTCAGGGTCTCGGGTACAGGCCGAGCTCGGCGATGACTGATTTAAACGCCGAATCCGTTTTTCTGTCGACCTCGCCGTTACAGCATTTCTCGCCCGCCGACACGACGAGTCTGAACTCCTGTTTTGGTAGTAGTATACAACGTAATGACATTGGCGACTTCGCGAAGGACGCTCACGACAGCGCTAGATTAAATATGACGAGTATTAGCAGCATACCCAACGAACAGGCGATTCAGTTCTTGCAGCCGCAAGCTCGTAGTAGCTACAAATTGGATCAAGCTGTGGACCAAGATTACAAAACTTTAATCGATTACTATCCCCCTGGTACAAATAATTTTATCGCATCCTCGGCTAATAACCTAGACACGAACGAGAACGTCTGCCTCTCTAGCGACTGTAGAATTGATAATAATTTACTGAAGATGATCAGCCCAAAATCAAAGTCTGTCGAAACTAAAACGTATTCACCGATAGGATTCCCGAAGAACATAAGCTCGCGTAATTTGTATCAGCCTATGGCTAAGTACGGCTGTCACAGTTATCAACAATACACTGCCAGCAGTGGCGGCGACACTCTCAAGATATTGCCACAAAATTCGACTTTCTATCACAACGATTTGAAGCAGCCTAAGCTAAACGCGTACAAGCTGGACGGGTTTGATCTGACTAAAGAAATGGCCTTCCCTTCGGCAAGTCACCTGACCGATCGCATCGCAGGATCCACCTTGGACAAAGACGCAGCCTTCAGTCACATTATGAAGCAACATCATATATCGAAGATACAGAGCATTCCCCCTGGGATGCCGCCGCCGGATATCATCTTCAACTCGAGAATGATTTCGGGCGCAAGCACCGTAAGATCGGGAGGATTCCCGTCGGTGATGCCGGTTCCTGTCCCTGTCCCGCTTCATCCTGTACCACGGCTATTCTCTACGCTTTATGGAGGAAGTCTGAGTTTCAGAAACAGTGCCAGTAGCGCAGCTAGAAAGACCGGTCCTTCGAGTATATTGCATTTTAATCTCGAGCAAACGTACGAGCAATTCAAGCAACTGGAGAAGGAGCGCAAGAAGTGTGAGGCCGGATTGGCAGCACACTTCCCGGGAAAACGAGTGACCAGCGCAAATAACATACCTATCCCACGTCCTCAAGGAAATCCATCGAGAGTGGATCGTTTGGTGATCGATTATTTGAGAGAGCACGCTCGTGTTATCACATTGATAGCGAAGGTGAATAAATAATAGTATCTGCGAAAATACGCTTCTACCTGTACTACATAGGCTATGCATTATAAATTGATCTGCTTTATCGTTTAACTTTGCTATATTTTGTACACGGAGCGAATGGAATGGAACAGCTCATGAAAAAGTTTCGTATAAGGAAATCATTTCTTGTACATTTCTTTATTTTTATTTTATTGGTCTCTATCTTTCTAATTTTCTGTCTTATATTTTTTTTATTCTATTTCTTTTACTTTTCTCGCATGGTTGTACCGCGAGTTTGCGATTGCATCCTATATATGATTTGCGTATACATGTGCAACTTTTCACTTGATATTTTGTTATTGTGTACAACAGATGGAACGTTTACGCGGGACCACGATGAATCAACGTGTGCACAAAGCTATGGAACATTGGCTGGAAGCTATCAAGTTCGTTCAAGATTGTCGCAAGCAAGAGATCGCGAATGCTATCAAACGTCAAAAAGAGAATCCACATTGCATTTTAGCGTATGACGACAATGGTGAGTGTCGCGACTGACGTTGAATTTGCGTATAAATGAATCATTAATTATTCGTAGCTCAGTCATTTTAGTACAATTGTAAGCTTGATATCACATCGTTACCTCGTGATGTTTATAATGTATATGTATCTGTGTGTTTAGATATTTTGACTTTGGCTGGGAGTGTGCACGCATTGACGAAGGCATCGCGATACGCGCGGACCGGTATGTATAATGCGCTCCAGGCCACGCTACTTTATGACTTAGACGTGGAAAAGAAGGTCGTCGAGACTTCCAAGGATCCGGTACTCGAAATAAGACAGAGCGAAAGTCAACCGAAAGACGGTATCAACGATTATTCAAGCAATACCTAGCAAAATTGCGCCGAGTTCACTTGGTATCGCTCATCTTGAAGCGCTAGAAAAGAGTGAGGCGAGTCCAGCAGCTTTTTACTTACGTATAGCATTACGTTCATGAGAAGCACTTGCTGGTGTTTACGTGATTGTTGTTTTAACCGTTGAAACAAAATGCCGCCCATTAAATTCAAAACTTTCACTCGCGATACTCGCGATAAGAATCGCTACGTGCGAAATAAAGGATACACATCCACCACGCACACAACAAATACACAGACACACACATACACAAGAAAAAAAAAAACTAAAGCATAAAACTCAGAAACGTGGAATGTGCGCAACTTTTTACAGGTTATTAATAATTCCATAGTTTTCTACTGTACGTATTTTAACGCTTATCGGCGGTGTAACCGATTTAGCTTTTCGAAAACACCGATTTAGATGCGAGAGAGTTTCGCTAGACTGCCCATCCTTTGTCGTTTATCTCTATCACATGTGTCAAAAAAGAAGAAAAAGTGGGAGAATGTTGCCTTTTCTTTGACACTTGTTGGAGATAAACTCGGAGCGGTATCGATCGTGTTTAAACCGGTGAGCAGCCGCTAGCTTTGAAATCGTCGACTCATTAACTCGCAACAAGAACGAGATTGCTCAGATGGTATTACATCCTTTTAGAGATATCGTTCTTCGTACAATTATTCGTTTGTACACGTATCTTAAGTTAAACGAGATAGATAGGCAAAATACTAAGCCGATATACTCGTTCAAGACGTTCGGCAGTAACTCGTTAGATTAGCTCAATGTGGCCTTCCTTGAATGTGTGACCCATTATGTGGTAGTAGATGTCTTAGAACTTGAATATCTCGTGAGGTATAAGTGCCATGCCAATTAAGTCGCATGCAACGCGAGCTTTACATTTACATGTATATATATATATTGAAATGTTGATAGCGGGAGAAAAGAGCAGGGCGCACTAAAACAGTAGAGTGCATTTTTGACAAACGACTTAAATATCTCGCGCCGAGAGGAATCATACGATATCAAATGTTCGACGTTCTTTGTGCTTCTCAAGAGGGATATCATCTCAGTAGAGGGTCTCAGTAGATGTAACAGACGTTAAAGTCTAATCTACTAATGTACTCTGCTTGTTTTTGTTCTTTTAAAGAACAAAAAACTTAAGACTTAAGTCTGATCTACAATATGCTCTTTGCTTCTCTTTATCTCTTTATGACTCAAACCTTAAGCTTTAAGCCAGAAAAAGATAAAAGACAAGAAACAGAACGCAAAGAACATATTGTAGATCAGGCTTGAAGCTTGATTTACAATGTACTCTTTGTTTCCTATTTCTTTTTCTTTATCTTCTTCTAATGTACATCTTATGCCATAAGCCAGAAAAGGATATAGAACAAGAGACAGGAAGCAAAAAGACACATTGTAGGTCAAGTTTTCGGGTTTGAGTCAGAAAGAGATAAAGAGAAAGTAACGAACAGTAAGAGGAAGTAAAGAACACATTGTAGATTAAGTTTAAAGGATCAATCAAAGAAGCAATATACTCGGGAGAAGCTTGTGCACGATATTTGAAAATTTTTTCAAATTTGTCTCGCGGTGTTCAAGTGTGCCCCGTTTTCTCTTACTAAACCTTTCGTTACCGACATCGTTTCGGATGTATTCTTACTCTCACGAATACAAAAGATACATACATGACACGCACATACGCGAAGTGTGACTGCATTACATCGACAAGTATACGCACAATGACATTAAGACCACACTCATTTCTATACATGTGTACGTAACATTCATTTACATGTTGACATTCTCGCAACGTGTTTCAGTGGATATTAATTAACGACGAAGATTTTGTATCATTTAATTTTTACTGGAATGACGAAATAATTTTCGCGCACGCGTCAAGTCATACGTCGTGCTTTTTTTCGACTTCTATTTTTTTAATTATGAAATTTCATTGCGTACTTGTCGAAAATTGAAGTACTTGTTTTTTTCTTAGGCGCACATAGTTTTGAATCCATGTTTTTAGACGAATGACTGAAGCTTCCTTCTTTCATAACTTGATAATGCGTAAACTTCAATCTTCATGAAAAAAAAAATAACTTATCAAAAAATTTTTCGGGAGCGAATAAGAGCTTTTAATTATATCCTATCATAAATCTGGCTTTTTCCTGTTTTGAATAAAGATACAATTCATAACGCAAGATCACTCAATTATCATTCATTTCTCTCTTTCACGGGAAGGACACAAAGTGTGTTATAAACACACTATTATCATAGTGCTGCATCCTCAGATGTGAAAACACAGCATAGATATGTGTTTGACAATCCCGTTTAAATTGCATGTGATATATATTCAATACTTAAATGTACATGCGCACGCATACACACACACACCCAACACAAATAAATACATACATACATACATACATACATACATACATACATCATACACCCGCGCGCGTGCACACGTACACACATACACACACAACATGCACACACATATCAATATATTGAAACTATAAAGGATAACCAAATACTGTGGCTACGAAATAGGAGCGAAATCACAATGTGATTCTAGCATGACTGAGATCATGCGAAGCAAGCGTTGAAAGATGCGAGGCAAGAGTGGAGTAAGTCTGCAGTTAGCACTCTAAGTAGAGAGATATATTTGAGCCATACTTCACGATTATAACGACTATAACGAACTTACTACACTCTTGTTGTTATTACACAAGCATGAACGTGAAAGTGTGACAAAACGTATTCTCTCTTATACTTCGAAGCCATCAGATTTGCATTGGTTAATCCTGTTCCAAGTGGCAGATGCGATATATGTATGTGTGGCTGTCTTTGACAAACGGCACTCTCACTTCTCACGATTTGCAATTATCCAAAGAACTGCATTCGAAGGAACGTGGAACGTTCTCAATTATCGAAATGTATCAGCAGTCTTGTCATGTATCAGCTCTCATCAAGGACTAGTTATTTCGACGTGCACACTCAACTTGACAAATCGTAAATTTATCGATCGTCTATTTCCAGATATTTGCTGCAAGAAAGAGTGACAATTGAAGAGCTTATTTCCAAATCATCTTAGGGAACTATAGAGAAAAAGAGAGAGACAGAACGGAAAAGAAAGAGAGAAAAGAAGGAAATTTATGTGCTTACGAGCTTATTAGAAAGAAGTTGCCGTTCGTCAAGGACACGCTGCGTATCGTATGTGTTTGCGTATGTATGTATGTACATATGTGCGCGTCGCGCAGCGAAGCCGTATTTAGATATTAAGTGTGCCGCGCGTGCGTTATATGTGTAAATAGGAGAACAAGCGGTATCGTAACACAATGCGGCCGAAAATATGGAAGCAACTGACCAATGTTCGAGAAGCGTGAGACTCCTAAACTATCATTATCGTGTTACGTGTACTATAGAGAGAAACTTAAGGCGAAGCTTTCGGATGAACGCGTACCCTTCCGCGAGCGGGCGCTCGCCATAATACGAATTTTGGATACATGGTATCGAAATTCATATCTCTCTCTCTCTATCATCGTAGCGGTCGCGAATCTCCTCCGTTATGATAGATGTCGTGAAAGTATTTCTGAGCCGCTTACGAAGAGCTAGCGTATTTAGTCGATAGCGGTGTTTCTAATCGCACGAGCAACACGTTCACGAAGCTGTCGTCGCTGGTGCAATAGTGCAATATTGCGTGTGTGAGTTACTTTTCTAATTGTTCCTTTTTGCCGACGTCTTCTCGCGGTGCGCGTGACTCGCGTCAGTTCGCGATTCTCGTTTGTAAACTACGTACGAACGCATGGTTGATCAATGCGACCACTGATCGTTTGGTCGTGGCTTTGACAGTTGTAAAGTGACAGGAGCTTTCGTGAACGATCAGTATTTATACACTGAAAACTGAGATTTGTTGACTAATATTTAAAGGGAAAATTTTAACGAGTTTGTTACCTTTCTAATTTTTTTCTTTTTATCGAATTCTGTTTTTTTTTTAATTATTGAGTTAGTTGAGTCTATGTTCAGTTTTTCCACGTGCGTGTCCGTACGTGATCTTGTGTAATTAATTTATGTGATTATTTAGTGTTTTTACTTTAATTGTATTGTTACTAAATGATATAAAGATGTTTTATGTGTTAACTACTAGTCGGGCGACACATAGCATCGAGCTCCTTGTCGACTACTCGGCGGTCTGTGGTGTATTTTTTTGTTCTTCCTAGTAGCTAGGTAACACACCTCTGCTTAAACTTGCCTAATTAATATTAATTAAGTCTAGGTATGGCGAAACCGAAGTCGCGGGGCCTCGTGCTATGCTGCTCACTACGAATTTATCGTATCATATGTTTTAGCGTGGCTACCGTTTATTATACGTAGGTTCACTATTTGTTCGCTTAACATAACTCCCGAATTTTTCGCACTGACACCACAACACCCCGTACCTTGGATATCAATAGCAGTTAGAGATCAGCGTGTAAATATCCGAAGAAGCTTTCGTTCCATCGAGCAAGCAGGAATAAATAGCGCCGTGTCGAAATGACAATTTCTATTGATTGGCGCACGGACTGAGCATCGTGCGCCGACTATGCGCGTATTATAATCTTATATGTATTCGGCATAGAGGACGAATGTGTGTAAAATATAGACGGGTAAAACATTGCGAGCGACAACGCAATAATTACGAAACGAAAGTCGAGATATGATGTTATCGAAATGTACACAGTGTGTGTCGCACTTGAAACGTATTATTTTTCAATGAGGGATCATTTCTGGCTAATTTGGAGTCGAGTTGCAAGGCTGATCATTATTCATCGCACTGTTGCTGAATTCTATATGTTCAAAATTGAATATATTTGCTATTAAATCTCTAAGAATATATATATATATATATATATATATATATATATATATATATATATATATATATATATATGTATATATATATATATATATATATATATATATATATATATGTGTGCGTGTATAAAACACTGTCGGAGTTTACTCAAATTTAAGCGCAAAATACGATTTGGTTATTTTCTTTTCTGAAGAGAGCGCAGTTTTGTTAGAAAGCCTCTCTTTTCTGTTCAATAATTGTACATTTATTTGAGAATCTTGATATTTTCATGGAGAGAATAATTGTCTTCAAATTACATCGAGTCTGTTATCGAAAAATAATGCGGTATACATACAAGTGGGATACAGTAAATAAACGTGAACTTACACACAACATACACATACACATGTGTCGATATATTATAGATTTATATGTATGCGTGTTATAGGAATTATTCCCGCGCTTTGATAGCAAAGGAAACAAGTCCATTGGCCTGTACGTCGCACGCGACTCTGCGCGATCGCTGACCGAATATATAGGAGAATATATCGAGAGCTTCTTAGATAAGCTAAGGGATGATATGTGAATCTCTCTTTGTTTCTCTCCCTCGGTTTTTCTCTCTTATTCATTCTCTTTTCTCTCTTTCTCTCTCTCTTTATCTTTCTTCTTTCTTTCTCTCTGCAATCTCTGTCCAAAGAGGAAAAACCGAGGCATTATTGCAGAGTTAACGTCTGAGCTCTGTGATCGGTCGACAACCGCACTTATTTTTCCGATCGTGTCGGAAATCGCGTCTAACCGAACAAAGTAGAGCGCAATAGATAGAACGTAGCGTAGTCCGCGAGGATTTGCGAATCGACGGTTCATCAGATCGCGCATTATCGGCCCTAGATACGATTACAAAGTAGCGCGCGAGCAAGCTCAGGTCACGAAGCTTCCTGATCGTTTGGGCGACGTTAGAGGCGATTATAACTGCGAAATTCGACGTCACGCACTTCCCTGCCACGAGCAATTCCTTCCGTCGTGTTGTTCGTTGTTACTTCTCTCGTTTGTAGTGTTGCGTTAATCCGGGGATCGAGATCGCTGATTTTCGTACGTAGATCCGGCGTCGCGTGAGGGCGATAACAATCGCGCGAAACTGCCGTGCACTCGTGAAAGGAACGAGACGCGACGAAACATGGTCCCTGACCTCGCTCGTCCACGGCGCCGGAGAGATTACGTCGGTTTCGATCCCCGCCGCGAATTCATCAGGGTCGATAATTAAGCAACTTTAGCGTGTAACTTCCACGTGATACGCGAAGCGAAAACGAAAGCGTTCGACTCTCACACGGCCGTCTGTGAGGAATGATGCTGTCTTGCCTGCCGGTCGGCTTATTACTCGCAACACATTGCCGCTTATTTTACATGGCATACCACTGTACATAGTTAGGTGACTAGGTATGCCTACGCGAAGACAGAAAAAGAAAGCAAGCGGTGAAGAGTGACGCAACTCGCGCGTAGATTATCGTTAGCCGTTTGTCTTGTTAGAGACACGTACTCGCGACTATAGTAAGCCGTTTTTATTCGCTGAGTATTTGTATCTCGCGACGATGCCACTTGTACGGATTTAGCGCGTTAGGTTCACTGAAAATCCTCGATTAAACTCGTCGACGTGACGCTGATCGCGCGAAACGCACCGTAAGACACAATCAGATCGCCCCGACGAGATTAACTTCGCAGCGATGGAATCGAACTTGTAATCCTCTCCGTCCTCGCGTTCTCGCCTTCAATCAATCTTCCTCCTCGTATCAAAGTCCCGGCTTTTCTCTGCGACGCGTGATTGGGGGAAGCGAAATGACAGACCGCGCCGGTTATACGACACCAAGTGAAAATACAAAGACCAAGGTAAATCTCACGATTGAGGATTACGTCTCAATCGCGAAATCTTAGCCCAGATTAGCTCCTGACAAAACCTAATAGTGTAAGGTCAAAGGTTCTAAGTGCGCCGGGGCGATCCGATCCTCTTACGGCACGTCTCTCAGAGGGAACTCCTCGCGGACGAGGCCGTCGACTCTCTTTCGCTCGCGAGTCGCATTAAACAAAGACAATCGCAAAGTCACATCACCTCGTTCAAGACGTGTCATGTGCGTTAGAAGGGAGAGAGAGAGAGCGACGCGAACGGGGGCCGGTCGGCCTAGAGTTCGTCGACGAGATCGAGCGGAGGTGCTCGGTTTGCGGACCATTGAAAAAAAAAGAAATACTGTACAACGATTACGCTACAATAATATCTAATGTACCTAGATGAGAACGGGACGCGCGATGGGTCTCGTGCACGCAAGCTGTGTGCTTTTTTTTACACATTACGAACCGCGATACGAGACGTGGTCTCACCGAGATCGATCGCGATCGACAATTGAACGTTCAGTCACGATAATTTGCGAACAGAAGGCTCTTTAATTCAAGTCAAAATTCCGACATTGCCGATACAACGTAAGATTTATTGAGCGTACGCGAATGAAAACTGCAACTCGGCTCTTACTGTCCGTTGGTGGATACAATGTTCGTTTAAGCGTTCGTTTCTGCAAGATTAAGTCCCACGACTTTTTACGCGTGCACTTCCGTGGCGCGATTGTGACCAAAAGAACGGCGCACGGCGAGATCCTTTGCGTATTTCCCGAATAGTCGTAGCTGGAAATTCTCCGATAGCCGCGTAGATTGTATCAGTCGGTGTTGGAATCATCGGAGAGACGCTTTTTGTGTGACAGGTGACACGAAAATGTATATAGACTTAGTTGCAAAACGGTGTTCACACTTTTTCCTGATAAAATTGCTTCCAATTGTCGCAATTGTGAATCTGTTAACGAATTTACGCAGTAATTGGTTAGCCAATCGCTGCATAAATTGTTCGATTGTGGCTCGCAATGATAACGATCTTGAGCTGCAACTTCATTGAAGAAAAAGTGTGAAAATCGTTTTGCAACTGAGTGTGCACGTGCTCGGAGATTCGGATTTGTCTTTAGACTGTCTGAAGACGCCCTAATTTTCCCGTATCAGATTATGGATTGAAGATTGCAGTCGGACCAATCAAACAATCTAAATCTTAATTTTACTTTATTTGACTGATCCGATTGCAATCTTCAATAGTCCGATACGAGCGTTAGGGCGTCTCATAGACACTCGCGTTGCCTGCGCTTCTGCCGTTGCATCGTTCATGTGAAATCCCCTTTTTGGCGAGTGCATTAGTATGCGTGCGGAACGTTTCGATGACACGCTATTACATCACTACCTTCGATCGATGTAGAAATAAATTGGAGAGAAGAGAGAGAGAAAAGGGAGAAGCACTTTTGCGACACGAAAAGCGTACGTATCCGCTCCGACGCCGACTGTACATATCAATGTCTTCAATGTATTTTATTAGCTGTGACGTTTAGTGCGAACTTATTAGGGGGACTCTTCGTTTCGAGCGTGTTTCTTTCAAGCGTAACTCGAACGGGACTTGAACGTCCCGCGCTATCGTGTGCTGATACGCGCGGCAACACGAGCGCGCGACAGTTCAGCGCTTCGCGAAAGAGGAAGCTCCGTTGCTTCTCACATGGGGATGAAACGCGGCTACCCCGTAGGGACGCCTCGATCAGCGAAAGCGTCGATCGCCCCGCACGTGTCCTCTCGTTTCGTTTCCTCGCGTTCGAACGTAGCGTTAAGAGCGACTAGTAGGTGTATCGAAAGGTCTGTCGTTGCGAAGAGCCCACGTCGGCTCTCTCGATGTTTTCGCGCAAACGAACGACGGGGCTTGCAGTCGCGTGGCTCGTGAAAAGCGCCGATAACGAGTATATCGATAAAACGAATCTGTCGGTAGATTCCGCAGGTACGTATGCGCGCGTGTGTATATGTGCGCGCGCGCGTGTGTGTGTGTGTTAGCGCGCAAGTGTTATTTTTATATGTCTAATCGTAAGATTTCTATGGGTGAAGGACTAAAAAAAAGGAGTAAAGCGATCGTACTTCCGCGCGATGGAGCAAGAGCGAAGGAAAGACGAGAGGGAAGGAAGGAAGGAAGGAAGGAAGGAAGGAACGAACGAACGAACGAACGAACGAACGAACGAACGAATGAGCGCGAGCACGAATTTCGCGGATGGAAATTGGCTGGAAATCGAGCGATGCGAAAATGACACACGCGGTCAGAGGTCAGAAGTCAACGACCCGTTTCCTTCGTTCTTATCGACGTCCACGAGGATGATTTCCGTGTCTTCATTATGACATGTTGTAAGTGTGTCAACGTTAATCCTGTCGACTACGTGTAACATTGTTGTATCGTCGTCGTCGTCGTCGTCGTCATCATTATCACCATCATCATTATCATCACTATCATTGTCGTTGTCATCTCGCTATAGTTATCGAGAAATTATCATCGTCCTCCTCTTCCGCGACACACACATCTGTGATTAGTTTCTTTTTTTTTTTTTTTTTAAGCGCGGCGACTCGGGCGACGGATTTATCAGTACCTCGACATATCGCGAAAAAAAATCAGAAAAAAACGCGCGCGCTCGTTCTCTGCCATCTCCTCCCCCTCTCTTTCCCCCCTGAAAAGATACCCACGAGATTCCGTGTGTACGCATATTAATCCGGCGTGTTTGATTCACCGGCATTCTTGGTTCCAATCGTCACTGAGGGGAGAGCACCAATTAACTCGATTCGAAAATGTTCCCAAACAGCACAAATCTCCACGGGACGTTCTTAAAGACGTTCTGAGAACGTCTGCAAGACATTCTCTGGAGATCTTGTGCTGTCTGAGTTGGCACGGTATCAGCGAGTTTCGGTTGTTCGACGAGTACACGTGAAACGATGTCCGAGTTCATCGTCGCGTTCATCAGATCGTCGCTCGCATAAGTAACGGAGATCGCATTTGTGCGTCGAAAAATCGGACCCGACTAAACTCCACGCGTCGGTCTCGGTCCTCCTGTCGTCCTGTCCAGATAGAGTAGCTCTTCTCGCCCACTCTTTCCATCATCACGCTACTTCTCCTCGCCACTTGTGATCTTTCGCAGTCGGACGAAGGCATTTTTATTCGCGCGGCTACACGATATATTTGTGCGTATCACAAATCGCAGAAATCCCTGTCGGCGCGATATCGAACGCCCTTACGCTCGCGTATACAGGAAGAATTGTCCTGCACACGCCTGTGTACGACATATACATGTGCAGAATGTGTCATGTGAATCGTTACGAGTCGACTCCACGAAAGTTACTCAGCTCTCGTGGATGCGTTTTCGCTGATGCGCACGTATATAGAAAAATATCAGAGAGGCTTGCGCGACTATTGAAAATTCCAAAAGAAAGGAGAGCGAAAAAAAAAATCTACCGCTGAACTCGGCCTGACAAATTTTATCACGAGAGAAACATTCACTCGAGAGAATAATCGCGATTTTTGTTTCCTAGGAACGACACAGTTCTCCGGACACTCTCCTGTGATTCTATTCTAAAACCCTTCCTTCCGGAAGCATAATCTTCGTAACGCTTTGTCTGCCTCATTCTGTACGTCTATATCGATTACTGTAAAACATAACGTCTAATACAATCGGCTGATTTGCTAAGTGCGAACTCTCGAGGTTTTCCGTGAAACTTCAATGCTTCTAGGCTGTGATTTATAACTGAGAGATCTACCGCGCGTTATTATCGAAACAAATGACAATCCTCCAAAAGCAAAGTTAAAAACGAGAGAAAAAAAAAGGAGATGAGGTTTAAAAGAAAAGAAAGGTGGAAAATGCATTAAAAAATAGAGGACACTTCGACTCTCGTGTCGGACATACGCTTTCTCTTCGTCCCGTTCTAGAGTATTTGCGATACTTCAAAATACGATATCAATATATACGAACGATCGTCCGTTTTTCGCGTGGCATGTCTGCGCTATCGACGCGAAATGTGGATAGCGGTGTCTACCGAAAAGTAGAAGAAAAGTGAACTGAAAAACGAAAAAAAATAGAAGAAAACGAGATACGAAAGTATCTTTCTCTCTCCTCTCGGGTTGGACGCGTAGAACGCGAGGAAGGCGAGAATAGGAAAACTAATTAATGATTTTTTTACGTGTTACGTTTCAGTGTATATTACTGAGATATTACAGATCGTACGACGCTAACCGTACGTATTACAACAGCGTAATAATATTATTATAATATAATACGTGGATGATATATCGTTAAATGGGCTGTGGTAGAAAACCTTTATATACATCACACACACACACATACATACACACACACACACCTATATATATATATATATATCGGAGACACACGAGTCGGATCCTCTCGTTTAATCTCGTCGCAAAAGATAAAACGCCATCATTCAAAGGCGCGGTTGTCTTTCGAACGTGTGAAAGTCACTATCCTACATTTTGTCATACAACGATTACCTTGCACAAAGCGTACCTAATTATATAAATATATATATATACATAAATACATACATACATTTATATATATATGCATGTATATATGTATATAAATACATATATATATGTATGTCTATTGACAGTAGGATCCACCGTAATGATTGTCAATAATACTATATTGTACCTATCGTATTCGTCTTGACGCGGGCAAATTATATTGAGCTACATACAAGGCTGTAAAAATCCGATCGGAATCTCGATCGACCGGGGAAAGGGGGAGGGGAGGGCGGGAGATCCGTTTTCTCCGATCGCGATATGCGTGACGCGATGCTGCCGCTTCGAAGATCTCGGAAGAGTTCCTTTTCTCAGTTGAGAATCGACGCTTCCCTCGCTCTCGGTGCTTTCCTTCTTGTCCGTTTTCCCGATGTCGCGGCCTATTCACGATGGATTTTCGCGTGGCCGTGCGAGCACGTGCGCAAAGAATCCAAAATCAAACACACGTCCAAAGCTAAAAACATGATGCGCGATTTCACGCCTTTTCACATGCATTCTATGTTGTCGCATGTTGGCTGACAGTTCAGTTCACCGCATAGTTCACCTTCCGATGTACGATAGCGATTTTACGCAATGAGCTGAATTGTTGATCAGCATGCACGTAAGAAGGAATCGTGGAATCGTGCATCTCTAGCTCAATGTGTCGTGACAAATAATATTACATCACAATATAATATTGTGCGAATACACGCACATACTTGCATACATACAAGAGATTTAAAAAATCATGTCATTTGTCAAGTAACATTGATGAACAACGTGATTCGTACACAAAGTAAAGCGTAGCAAACAAAATACTTACCTCTCATATACATTGACTCTCATACTTTCCTCATCTACTTTTCAGCCTCACCTTAGAAAAAGGAAAATCTCGATAATTTAACAATTGATAATAATTTAATGTGAAATTTAATAGACGATCTGCGCGTCAACTTAATACGAGCAATACCACGTTGTTCACGCGCCCTCGTTGGTCATCAAAACCATTTGACATCTCGAGCATGCGCACGTCTCCGCGCGAAGCAACTATCTTCCGCGAACGACGTCGGAGCGGCACGCACGCACCCACGCACAACAAGCGTTAATATCAATCGCGTAGACTTAGCTCGCTAACTGAAATGGGAAGAGGGATGTCTTAGATTCTTGCTCAAACAACACTATATATCGTTTCATTTCCGCGCCGTGAGCGGCACGCGTCCTGCGCGTCCCGTGCCGCTCTCGGCCCGAGAGTAGTAGGCCCAGAAGCACGAAAAAAGAAAGGAAGAAAAAAAAAAAAGAAACGTGGACCATTCTACATGGGCTCAATCGCGGTACACACACGTACGCGCAAGAGTGATCACAAGAGAAATTCCTACGTCTATATTTCGGTCTGTCTGATCCCGCGCAGCGGCGAAGATCTACACGCCGGCGCGACGAGCGACGTCGTTCGTTACATGCACTCTTCTTTTATACAACGTGCGAATCTACCCTTCTTCTAAATAGAATGTACTATTTGTTAAACGCGAGAGACGGACTTGAGCGCGCCGCGCCAAGGTCCAGGTGCTTTTCTTCCGACGACGTCGACGAGAGAAAAAGCGCCACCCCGACATTTGGGGAATAAAACGGAGATATCGGCGGCGGTGAGACCGCGAGATGTAGATGATCGCCGCTGCACGCAGGCTCGATAGCGGCGGCAAACGAAGGAGCAAGGACTACCTCCTGAATTGACAAATACCGTCGACCAAACACGTCGACAGCGCATTCCTTCCATTCCCCTTTCTATACTACCTGTCAGGTCCGCGCGAGTTCCGAGACACACGAGTGTGTGTGCATACGTAGTGTACGAGGGGACGTCACTTCTTACTATCCTCTCTCTCTCTTTCACACACGTCGAGTGTCGAGGAGCGAACTTAATTTTACATCGAAATGCGCCAATGTACTGCGACGCGAACCACTTGGAGAGCTCTTAGACTTTTGTTTCTACGCGCACGTACTTTTATACGTATTTCCGTGTCGTCGGCGCTGGCGCGCGATCGATCCCCCGAGAGATTACCGCTATCGATCGATCGATCATCACAGATCGCGCGCGCGTTACATCGACGAAGCAGAGGGTGGCTCGTTTCGTCCAACAGCTCTGCACATTCAGCCGCTCGCGCGACGATCGTTCGCCGACACCCGGCGAAAATGTCACGTGCGACGTGAACTTCTCGCGGCGCGTCGTCCCCCGCGCCAACGCTTCTGCTAGATGGTTCATTGAGAAACGCGACGACGATATTCTCTCCGAATTAGAAAGAGTGGCTAGCACGATTTGTGTGACGCGTGATTGGGCGTACCAAGGATCACGTTTTCATAAAAAGAAAGGAAAGAAAAAGAAAAAAAAAAAGAAGATAAAGAGCGTAGACGTAAGTATGTAAACCTGAGCTTAATGTATCCTCTTGCGCGCGTATGGGACTCTTGTTTGTACTTTACTAGTTTATTAAATGCTCATCTGGCGATAGATTACATGTAGACGAAGGGTAAGTTACGTGGGGGAGAAGGAGGCATGTCTCTCTAACGCGTCCCTCCGAAGTTCGTTACTTTTCTTTTTTCACTAGAATACATGTATATATATATGTGTGCATGTGTATGTATATGTATACACACACAAATATATACATAAAAGAATATGATATATGTATACACGTATGAATGTCAAGTAGCAAAGAGACACGTATTCACGATGACCGTGCTTTCGCTTTGAGAGAGACGTTTAGCAATTCCGATAGGCCGTTTAAAGCGTTACGAGCGTGATATACTGTTCGAGCGAAGCCTATAGGAGATCGGCAAAGCTGGTTATTTGTCTTTTTGGTTATATTCGTTCTCCTTCTTTATGTTCGAACACTGTAACGGTTAGTAAATGTGTTTTACTCAAAGTGTCCTTCCTACGTAAAAATTTACTCTTGTTTGTTCTTATAAATTATAAATAAATGGTATCTTTCATGTTCACATGTTCTCACCCTTCTTTGCTCTTTCTTTCTTTCTCCCCTTCTCGCCCCTCCTACCTTTCTTTCCTTCTCTCCTCCTTCCAACCTTTTGTCTGTATACCTTGTTTATTATAATTATAATCAAAATTACCTTCTAACACTTATTCATCTAGCGTCGCCGCAAAATACTATATTTAATAGTGTATGAAGAAATAATAAATGTGTTTATCTCATACTTAAGATTTCCGATGCAGACGCTAAGACAACAACTACGCGACAAAACGGACAAGTTTGAATGAGAAAGATGTAGAGAGTACGCAGTGACTTATTGTATTTTAATAATTTATATACACTGGTTCTCGTACACAGAATCCTTACGATCGCGCGTCACGTCGCGACAACATCGACAGTACACTGACTTTCCTTATATGAGAATTACCTCTTCGTACTATGAGATAAATAAATATATCTCGGGCAATTGTTTAAGGCTTATGTGTAAAATATACAATCGCGCCACATAAATAAAGAAATACTCGAGATTGGCAGTAAGAAATTATAAAATTACTCAATAGAGTGACGACGTCTCGTACATGTGTGTGTACGTGTGTGTGCACATGTACGCTAATATTGCCAATATGTCATAAGTGCTCATGAGGCAGGGTCCGTTACACGCTTCAAAGCATTCTATCTACATAATGACATCATTAAACTCCGTGTATAAAAAGACGCTTGGAAGCACTTGCGTTAAACGGGCCGCACCCAGAGACACCTTCTAATAGTTGGAGCGCAAGTAAACATTTCTACACATAAAAATCATATATATATATATATATATATATATATATATATATATATATATATATATATATATATATATA
>NW_022639491.1:68335-108302 GCF_010583005.1 Odontomachus brunneus | reverse complement strand
TATATATATATATATATATATATATATATATATATATATATATATATATATATATATATATATCAGAAATATTAGATAGATCAGAATTAATGAATCACCTAAGTATCTTGTTTTGTACTCCGGTTTTATCCTTCAAAGTATATTGCCGTGTAAGTTGGAGAGCATTGTTTGCAAGTCGGCCAATATAAATCCGAATAATGAGAACGACATTCGGTGGTGGTATTTGCACATCTTACGTAAGTATCCGGGTAAAGTGCGTTTAAGAAGTGCTCGCACTAGATGAGAGCATTTATAGATATCTAGTGCACATTGTGTGCAAGTAATACATGATTCGCGGATACATGATACGTTGATATGTCAGAACGTATATAAGAAAAAAGAAGTACATAAAACGGAACGGATGGTACTGCAGAACAGATCGATAACCGACCAATTAGCTGCCTTTGATACTAGATACGTAAAACCGCGTAAATAGGCCGCTTTTCTCGCCGAATTGCTCGGTGAGATATGGCTGAACTGTGCAGTCCGCGTGCAAGAGCTGCGAACCACGCGAAAGCTACTCGTTGTCGTCGCACAATATAAAAGTTTCCCTTGAAATGGCACGCTAAACTGCGCCGCAGTCCGCGGAATATCTCGCCACTAGTGAACTCTATATTATATTAGAAAGAGAACTACCATGCTTAGCCTGTATACCAAAAGAAAAGAAACTGAAGTAGATGAGGCTCTACCATCTCTGTCCTTGTCTAGTAAATTTTGATTTGTCAATCGTTTTCTATGTTCTTTATTGCAAACAATAGTTTTATTAACTTTTTTCGGCTTGATCGACTTCAAATAGGCTATCAAACAGTCAAATACATATGACTGCACTTCGGCTTTAATTAGCGCTCGCCAAATGCTTACATTGCTGTACGTTGAGCTTAATTGATAAGATGAAAGTAACATGCATCTTTTCATCTTGTTTTATCAATATTTATATAATTACAATTATTTCATATAGTTTAATCTATTACACACATTACATACGCGACACGCGCACACAAATTTTTCTCTTTCCAGTATAGCATAGAATTCACTGTTCGTCACCAACGACTTATTTAGCACCGTCTGTCATTAACTTATCTAACATTAATACAATGATCGCGCAAACATCGCTTTTTCACACGTATCTCTTCACATCATCGTCGAAGCTCTCGCGACTCCAATAGCGCTAATTTCGACACAAAATGCTCACTAAAAAAACGAAAAAAAAATACTTGTATATTCTTGCACTGCACTTGCCAGATAAGTCACGCAATTCATGTCCTTATCAAATCTTATTATGCTATGTGGCCGTGTTTGAAAAATTATTCCTTACGTACTTAATAATTACGTATGCATAAATACATTTATCATACATACATGTATACAAACATACCTACACACACGCAACATATATTCATAAAAACATACATTCATAAAAACATACACATATACATATACACACACATTATACATACCACAAACAAACAACCATACACACACACACAATATATGCATACAAATACATACATATTAACTATGGCAGTCTGTCAAAATGCGCGCGTTCATATAACTAACAAGCGCCTGGTTCAAAGTGTTCTATAAACGGAACGATGTTAGCATTTTATGAGACGATCTCGCGACCGTTGGCAAAGTAAATTATTGTACTGACCAATTTTTTGTTGGTTATTCAGCGTTAACTAACTCTGGCACTGCACTAACGTTAATACCGTTTCTAAGCGCGGTGCGATAAAGTTCTCTTATGTTTTACACTTATCGTACGTATTTCTCATAGCATAAATATTATCGGTTTTTGTACAAATTCCACATAAAATGGTACCAGTAACATAATACAATTATACTTGACATAACTAGAAATTACATTTCCAAAACAGTATCTTTTTTTATATGTAAGTTTGAGATAAAAAAAGGAGATATCCTACAGCTTGTTTCTTTTCGCAACGATCTCACAAACTTTTTTGCAGCTCATTGCGCAAGAAAAAATGTATAAAAAGACGATAAATAACGAAATAGAATTCGTTCGTCGTGCTTTATAAAACTTCTGCTCTTAATCAGCTGCAAATTGTGATTTCAAAATTGATTATGGATGTGTTGTAAATCACATCTCTATAATCTGGACATGTATATAAATTTCTCTACTTAAGAACTACGGATTGCCGTTATTTGTTCTAGTTTCAAAATATTCGCCTCAGTTACGCTTACGTCACATCTCGATATTTTATTTCTAAAGGTAAAAATAAAATATCGTTCTTTGCTAATATTTTTTCTTTCTAACGTCTCGATAAGACGCTACAAAAAATATGGCAGTGCATCACGATTAATAGCAAACTGTAGGATCGTAAGATCATTGAAAGAGAGCATAGTATTAATCGTAACGCGTAAGGCTCATAGAAAATCATGGTACAAGTGCCATTATCGATTACTTGGAGCATGAGTGTGAAATATATACTGTATGTTTCTTTTAGAGCAACTATTCGACAACTGGTCTAATTGAAAACTCGGACGTAAGTACGTAAATTATCGAATTTTTTGCGAGGATAAAGTCAAGACGAGTATCCGCGATTATTCTTCACCGAAATTTTAACCTCATCTCATTCCCATTTTTACTAGCTTATCGATTCTTTATCTCGAGTTATTAATCCCTTTATTCCAAAATATCATCCCTCTCTGCCCCTTTAAACTATTGCAAATAAAAAAACTGATATGATTCTGAATAATATTGACTTACATACGTCGTAATCATCCAATCTTCGCGTAACTATTTTCATTTTGCACTTGTAGAAATTTTTTCCTCAGACGCGTCACGATTATACGTAATCGTATGTTTGTAAGTTGGCATACAAATGTTTTCCTGTATTTAAATGCACACATGTCGTGTGTTCTTGTCTACAATCGTAGACAAATTCACTCATGAAAGAAAAGAAGAAGGACAACTATACAGATCGAACTAGGCTTCAAGTACGGGATCTACTCTGGTAAGACGATCGCTTGAGAAATTGCTTTTGTCGCATCTGTAGAAAAAACGTTGACTGTGCGCACAATCGCAAATTTAATAACGATAGACTTAAACTCGTACTTAAATGTCGAACTTACCGTTTGTATTGATCCGCATTCCTCAATTGACAATGCGTACAATTCCGGCTTGGCATTGTCTGTCATTGAGACAATTGGCCATCAACGCAACGCAGACCCCGTAATTGAAGATGGTGATTTTAATCTTTACAATCGCACACGCGTGACGGCAGTGATAGCTTGGATATGGTGTCATGTGCATGTCGGTATATCGGCCAGCAACTTCCCGATCCGCGAACTGAATTTCGGTATCGTTAGTCGATATATTTTTCTCATCGAGTGCTACTAAGAAACTAATCGAATTTAAAGCATGTCGGTGGTTACAGTACCACGGCTCGTAGTCGCGGAATCGACGGGTATTTATCTAAATTAATGCTGTCGGTATAAAAATAATATCTGTACACCTGCGCACTCGCGAACAGTCATTCGGTATACAAATACTTCTTTAATATTCCAAGTACTTGGATGCCTGGAAAGTACCCGAACACTGGATCAATATTGAAACTATAGCAACTGACCATTGGCCGACTAATATTTGCTGCTAGAGTACAAATATACTAGGGTTTTTCGATATTTCAAGTCAATTTTCTATATAAACAAAAAAGCAATGTGGATAATTGCTGTCTGCAATTAGATTCTCCGATTGTTAAATTTCAGCGACAAATACAGCTATCGATTGTGTCTGCATTAAGCTAGTACTTTCCCGGCAGAGCTTGTCGATATAACTTGACAGCAAACTGACGACAATAATCGAGAAAAGTCTGATAATGATCTGACGTATTCTAATAGCAGTAATAGTAATAATAATAGTAGTAGTAGCAACAGACTTAATAATATTTGTAACACAAGATCTGTATCAACAGATTCCACTGTCCAAAACTGCAGAGAGTTAACCGATGTTGCGATCTCGAAATATCTAAGAAACCCAAGTGAGATAACAGGTTCATTTAGCCGGATGCCAACAGCATTAATTTTAAACGCTAAACTTTTCACGCGCACGCAACTATCGATTTTTCCTCTTACCTCTGTTAGAATAATCCGATTCCAACAAAGCCTTACAAGTTAAAAGGAAAGAAAACAAATCTTCCCTTGCGGCCAGCGATTTAGAAAATTAATCGGGATGTTCCTAATGAGAAGAAAAATGCTTACTAGTGTACGCGTGATAGGTTGGTGGTGTTGGTCACGTTCTCGCTACCTCGTGAAACATCTCGGATATCCTGAAGATTCTCCGTAGATCGTGTGACACGCGTAGAATAGATAGATGCGGCATGAAATGTTGACGACTGTGACTAGGGAGGTAAGACGTCCAGCTTTAGACCTATCTTCGGCTTGCAGAAGCCGCAGTAACCGCCGCACTTGCCGAAGATTCGCTGATTATTCTGAGGAATATAAACATAATGTTAATATTTAAAACATTCGAAAATTATAATATAATATAGAAATAATACAGAAATCACTCGACGACCATTCTGCTCGTTCAAGTGTTTTAGCTTTGGCGATGGAGAATGTTAACATAAGACAAAGGAATATTTGAGATTTTGTGCGTGTATATAGTTGTTATATAAAGAAATCGTTCTGTTCCTTTAGAAATTGATTCCTTACGATCTTATTAATCGCAAGAGAAGCGCTTGAGGTGTCCGGGATCCATGCGACTTCCGATGATAAACTTAGAGCAGTTCCTGTCAGATCAATGCTGAAGCGACCCTGCGGGCACTTAGCAAGACTGTAACAATCACCGGCCTTACCATACTCTACGCGTTTTATCCCGTGCGTCCATGAGAACGTATAATCGTTTGCTAAAAACATAAAAAAAAATCTAAAAAATGTGCATAATAAATATATAATAAATGTCAAAGATACATATTTTGTGAGTGTAAACGAGCATTCTATATAAAAAAAAAAACTTTCTTAAATTTCCGCAATAATTCACCTATAATGTAGAGTCTCACAGGATCTATGCGTACTCTCTTGAACATCGTTTTGCCAGAAATCGTTGAAAATTCAGACACGCAACTAGTGCAACTGTCATTCCTCTGGCCATTGAATGGACACACGTGTGGATTTCTTAACCTGATTCACGCGTTGAAGTAAAAAAATTAATTTTTACTTAATTATTACAATAAAGTAAACTGTCATTCATCCCAAATAATAAGTAGACGAAATATTTTAGATAAACAGACATATGATTCAAAAGCAGATTAGCCCTAGCGAAAATAAAAATTGGAAAGTAAATAAAGTGTAAACGAAGAGTGATGGAAGTATAAATGAAGCGCTTACAAAGCGTAAATTGAAACATCGGAACGTAAAGCAAACGGGTACGCTTGCTTTACGTTCCGATGTTTCAATTTACGCTTTGTAAGCGCTTCACTTACACTTTCATCACTCTTCGTTTACACTTTATTTACTCTCCAATTTCTATTTTCACCAAGGAAGGAAACCTTTATCCTCAAGTATTTCAATTCAAACGACTACTCAGACAAACTAATCGTCCAACAGTATAACCAAACACATTTTTCTATTTATTAATGAAAGATAAAAATTTCCTCCGATAAACGTATATGAAATACACGTAGTAGCTTTAGTAGCTCACCTTTTGTTGTAGATTTCCGCATAGTTTTCACTTTGACCAGCTGGTAGCGTCAAGTATTCACGTGGCTCGGCGCTCGACATCCCGTGGCAATAGATTGTCATATTTTTACCACCGATCAATAATGAATATTCACCATCAGTGGTGGTTCGGTGACGTTTCTGAATTTCTAGACAGGAGGTTGGTCCGCACCTTCTCTGATTGCACTTGCGCTTTCGTTGCGGCTTGAATTCCATCGGGCAATAGTATCGCGCGACTTTCTTACCGGTTCTGTCGTGGCAATAGAGTCTACGATTTTGTCGGCCTTTGCGTCCACAAGGATGGCTGCACTAAAGTAAATAAACCAAGAAAAGACGTGAAGATGGATTTACGATTTCAGAAATTAGACGGAATTAGAAAAATTCGTCTTATTTACCTTCTTCCAGGCGCCAGCGGTCCAATAATATTTGTCACTGCATTCGCGCAGTTTGCAGATCTGCTCACCAGTCGGTTTTTGATCCATTGGACAACCTTCCGTCGGTGTCGGGTCGATCCATCCGTAGAGGTTCACATGATGGCAAGTGACCGCGCGACGTTGTTTACCTTCGCCGCACTCCGCCGAACACTTGAAAATAATAAACGCGTTTGTTAGTCTCATTGTCATTGTGATCAAATATACATCGAAAATAATACAGGAATCATCCCAATGTTTCCATGATCAATAATTGTGTTTCGTGTAACGAGAGAACGTATTGAGAAAGATTATCGTAATAGGGTGAAATATTGCGTGAATGTAAAAGTTTTGATGAATTTCGCGATAGGGAAACAAACTAAGTAACTTTATTAAAAACGATTTATCCATACCACCAAATAATCCTCATTATTTTCTATTATCTTTCGCGAACATTCAGGCAGCATTCGTACACCTCTATCATCAAAGATGACTGGTTTTTCGTCTAAGAATGTTATAGGTTGTGAAAAGTAGTGAATTTTCTGTCATTCGAATTGTTTTGAACCAACTAAATAAGTGATCATTTTATGGAGAATATGTAATGGAATATCTTAGTTTAGATCCCCGAACTACATTGCGCTTGTATCAGAGTATTGGGTTTAACATTATCGTGATAGAAGACAACGCTTTTCCGTTGACTAAAACCGGATGTTTTCTTCAATTGCTACTTTTAAATTATCCAATTGTAATATATTTTGTATATTTGTCAATAGTCAAGTATATCGTATATACATTGATCTGAGCAAGATACGTTCTCTCGTTATATACACGTTCAGATATGTGACATGTACTCCTGTCTCACTAAACTGTGCAAATTTACGCGAACGACTTAAAATCAGACACATGCTCATGCATAATCTGAAACAAAAATGTAGATCGTTCCAGGCCGTTGTTATTTCACGAATGTAACCTATATAGAATGTTTGATATATACGATGAATATTTCATCAAATGGGAATATGCAGCGTTTTACCCTCTTCAAGTGTTATCTTAATATTAATGTTACATACGTGATTATGTATCACAACAAAGTTTTCTGAATCCGCTAAATAAAGTGCACAGGTTACACACACGTTAGTAATGATGATGCACGCAAGAAATCCTTTCGCATCGAATTGAATGCACAATCGTTATTTTACATTATTATTTCTATATTAGAAAAGATATCGAGAATAATCACCTATATACCTATAAAAATAAATGTTATTTTACAGGATGTCCACGAAAGTACTTTCAAGTTTCATAGATATATTCCATATTATGCTTCATCATTTTGGCGCGAACAACCTTTCGCTTATCCGATTAATTCGCTTATTCGATTAATTATTATCCGATCTCAATTTTCAAAAGCTGTTTAATGAATACTAGACTTATATTTCGTAATTTTTGACATTTGAGATATAAAACATGTCGAACTAATACTTTTGCAAGATTTATTAAACTTACGAGAGTGGAAAGAGATCTTCGTGAACATCCTCAATTTTTCAACAATGCGAGAGTAACATGCATGAAAAAGACCAGCACATTTCAAATAACGAGAATGAAGGAACATTAAATCGCCAACGTATCTCAGCCAAATTTGATGACATCCCTTCGATAATTATCGATCAACAATCACCATGCACCTTCCATGGTCCGTTGTATCGTCTAAGGAGCCCATTCCCGATACGATCCATCAAGATTAGTTACTTATGAATATATTCTTGGTGCGATAATCGTTATTTCCTTTGCAGTACACATATACACACAAACATACGTACAAAGATACGTGCGTAACATAGGTAACTCGTTTTTACTTTCACGTTTTGCTCTTGAAGGCTAACGAGACGTTAAACACACGTAAAATGGAATATAACAGCAAGCTATTACGAGTGCAATGCTGGCATAAGAGGTAGAGGTACAAGGATACCTCCGACCAGGTGCCCTCTTGCCAAGTATAGTCGCAGGCAATACGCTGGCATAATCTCTGCGATTTTGGTTTGCGCGGTTTCGTTCTCGAGCACAGCTCATCCGTAACGGGTATTTCCGGCCCATGGTTGCCTCTTCTGATTATACATTCCACTCTTCGCGTCTGAATCCCGTAGCCGCACGATTTAGAACACTGCAAAATATTTCGATTCGCTGCAAACTTGCCACACATTACCACTCACAGTGGTCACATTTGGCGAGAAATCATATCGCCACCATTACCAACCATCGCAACACTTGATTTTGCACCCCATATTTTCTTTTTTAATATTTACTAGAACAATGCAAGCGCACGCTACGCACACGCTAGTTAAATTGTGCTATATATATATATATAAACATGTAACATTTTAATAATTACAAGACACAGGAAAACTCTAATATCTCCTGCCATCCTCTACTCTCACGCTCTTTCGTTCACTCACTCGCTCTCTCGCTCATACATTCGCTCACTTGCTCCTTCGCTCGCTTACTCGGTCTCTCACTCTCTTATTCACTCACTCACGCAAATTAAATCCTGATAACTATCGATAACTATCCTTTACCCACGTATTGATTGCAATTCGTTTTTAATTATCAGAGAAGTCAGAGTCGAGAACAGTAGTTTTATCAGTGAGAGATATCGTTTTGCGACTACTATTTCGTACGACAGTATTAGCGAGTGTTACTTACGGGAGTCCAATCAGACATTCTCCATCTGCGGACAATGTTGAAATCGAAATTATTCTCCCTGCTGTTTTTAGGACCGCCTCTGCAAGGCTCCTTCTGACATCTTCGTATATGCTTCGGTCGTTGGTCAGTACACTCCCTGTCCGGTAAAGTCTCGCCGTGATGGCTTTGACAACGAACTTGACGATGCTGGAATCCATGATCGCATTCCATATCGCACTAAATAATTTCAAACGTTGAAAGAAACATTAGTTACACAAGTTAATATGACGTTGATATTATAAAATGATTTCGATTCAATTTACCGTTACATTCGGTTGTATACAGATAAAATCAATGCAAATCACATTAACATAATAGGATTAATATGTAAGTCATAATGTATTAATGTATATGGATTTACCTCACTCCAGTCACCGGTAACCCAAGTTGGACACGGATGACGATTGCAGGCGCTCCTGGTTACCGGTTGTTGACGTGAGTTGCAATAATAATCGGGCGCAACAGTTCCTGCCTCCGAGGACACACACTTTACGATCCTGCTTCTGTATCCGGTATCGCACGCCTTCGAGCACTGCACGCAAATGACGGTGAATGTAACATCACGTCACAAGCGTTATAATATCATTATCTTAAAGTAATGATAACGAGATAATCCCTAACAAAATCAACGAGCCTACCTCACCATACGATCCTGTATGCCACTTGTAACCAGAGTGGAATGTGATGCCGTTGCTGTCAATTTCGTTCTCTTGTTGCGAAAGATCTTCGCGCGATGGGTTAGACGAGTAAATGATCGGTGGTAGGCTCGCCTGCGAAACGGATCTTCCTTTATCTTATACATAACAGATAGCTTCTAATGAGAATATGAAACACCGTGTTGAAATGCACTACATGGCAAAACGCGAAATATTCTTATCTTATTCCATCAAGCCGACCATCGGACGGTTTATAAACAAACAAAGTGAAGGTATATGAGTAATGAAAAATATTTGTTATCAGGCAACTGTAAATTTACATTATTTTTCAATAAAATTCCTTTACACATACGGTGTGTGAAGGAAAGATCAAAATTTATAAAGATACTATACGGAATTATTAAGTATATTACGTATTACTTACAACAGTAGGGCATGGTTTCAGCGTACAGGAAGCAGAGTCATTCGGTTTCTCCAACACGGGGCATTTGTCACTCGTCATGCCGTCGGCACTTTTGCAGACAACTTTCCTTCGTAGCGTTCCTTCACCACACGTCACCGAGCACTGCACAATAAGAAAGTAGATTCAATCCGGCAGTTCGCAATACAAAACCGACATAAACTGCATTCGCTTTGGGCGCTTACGCGCTGAAAGCGTTATTCTATTTTTCTTTGGCGTATAATGAGCAACAAAGGTAGAATGACGCTTTCAGCGCGTGACCGCCCAAAGCGAACGCAACCACTGTCACCCAAATCGCGGTGCATACTAAACTATGCTATTGTGTTTGAACACTTATCGAAAATGTCAATGCGGTATTTCGCTAGCCTGCATAAAGATCAATGATCTAAGGAACAGTAATGCGAATAGATGATTAGCGGATTTATATAATAAATCAAGCTAAGTATTCTTATAATGTTCCGATAATTCGAACATCGTTTAATCATTTCTGTCATAAGATTATTCGAAAATAAAAAGTCGTCACTTTAATGCAATAATTTCATCATCAGTATTGAGTTGTGACGCAAGAGATTTGTTCTATATGCCGTGCAAAACCGAGAACGAAATTGTGAAGTAACTTTCATTAATCGGAAAAGATAGTCGTCGATATACTTTGTCCAACTATAAAGAAAACTTTCTTGCAATTTTTTAATAAAAAAAAAAAATATATATATATATATATATATATATATATATATATATATATATATATATATATATATTAGAATCAAGGATAATTTTCTCTAAGGAAAACACAAACTACATAAGTAAATATTGGTCTCGGGTGATGATGTACAGTACCGGACTCCAGTCGCCGGCATGCCAGTAATGACAAGGACCTGCATCGCAGACCTCCGTCGTTCCGTTTGGCGTACCGCTGCAGTAGGTACGCGGTACCACGCGATTCTCGACATGACACCAGGAGTCTCTGTGCCGTTTCCCCACGCCGCATGTCACGGAACACTGCGACATTTCGTGACGCGCGTTTTACATTAATTCAACTCACTCGTAAACAATACACGATACGCAGGCTGAGGCGGTTAAAGCGTGACGGACGAGCTGCTACGAGACCTCGCATTTCGCTTCACTTGAGACGCGTATCTTCAAGGCCGACACTTGAAGAGAGATACGTCGCACGCTTTACACGTCCCGCCCGGTGCGCGGTGCATATCTTACCGAACTCCATTCGCCCAGATCCCATTTCGGGCAAGCTTCTTGACCGCATATTCTCTTGAGATGCTTCTCCTGTTCGGCGCAGTTATCATCTCGCACCTGTCGCTCGTTCGAATCAACGCACTTTGCGTTTCTAAATTGCACACCGCCGCCGCACGAGACGCTGCAGCCGTTCCACTCGCTGTAGCTCCAATGAGCGTCGTCGCACGGGCCCATGCAAGGTTGATGTTCACTTGGTTTCTCGATGTGCGAGCACACGTGTGTCGATATCGGCTGTGGAGGATGCGTCGAGTCCAATGAGACTTGAACGCATCGCGAAGTGACTGTCTGAACGCCCGGACCGCAATGATTCGAGCACTCGGACACGGAAGTCGTCTGCCACCTGAGAAATAACAGTTTTTAATATAATCTAGTTGATAGTTCGTTAATAAAACAGCGTACAACAGATGCAACATGTATAATTTCGGATAATTTCTCAAACTGTTTTCTTTTATTTAAATAATTTGATATTCATAGCACTGAGAAGTTAGAAAATTCCACATCATGCGATCAACGAAACAAGTTGATTAATTTGTTTAACGAATCTAGTAAATAAAATTTGCCGATATCAAGCATAATATCTTCAAATGTGTTGTCCACTTACTGCAGCATGCAATACGCGTTGCATACTTGATTCTCCTCCTGCGGCTTATTCTCGGTTCTGCAATAATCATCAGGCACCACCTCTTTGTGCTCGGTACTCCTGCACTCGGCCCTACGATACTTCATACCCTGGCACATTTGACTGCAAGCCGACCAGTCGCTGAGCAGCCACGTGAAGCTGTTCAGAATCTTCTTCGGCACGGTGTATTCATACGTAATCTGTGGCGGATACACATTTCCTACGGATAATACCTGGAATGTCGTGTGTTTGCTTGAGCGGACTCGTGTCTCTTCAATCTACGTAACATAATTGTGATCGAAGATAATGAGTAGACCTGCCTCCAAAATTAGATCGATAGCGATCGGCCGAGAACTGTTGAGCCGCTCGACGATCGATTCCGGTCCGCTGTATTCGATGGTGACGCCCGGGTGCACGATCACCTTGCGATGCATTACCATGAAATTGCCGTTCAGGACGTATTCACCGTCCTCTCCGATTCGCAGTGCTGTACGACAATATATCGTGACACGTTTTCAGTCATCATCCAGTCAAAACTTTTGCAGAAATTAGTTCAAATTTCAGCGATAAACGTATTGCGAGATGCGGGAGGGGATTCGCTGTTTAATAATAAAATATTATACAAGCAATTTCCAAAGCGTAGTGTCAAATTGGCCATCTACTGGAGACTACGGACGAATAGATTTAGACACGAGGAGGTCTTACCGAGATAATTGCTATCATTGTGCGACCCCAGCCACCCGCGTTGCCTGATGTCGATGTAGCTGCTGCCGGCAGGAATCTTAGCCACTCTCGTGTAACCGTACGTGCTGGCGTTGTAGGAACCGGTGATCCTCTGACAGGTAGAATTGTCACCTCGGCAGACTCCGCAGGTATCGAGCTCTACTGTCGAATTCAAAACGTGATCGCATCCAGCCGGCTTACATTGACCGTTTACACATATATGAAATGTATCGGGGCCACAGGGTGTTCCGTCGATCACTTTATCGCGCAACATGTAATACTGATTGCTCTCCACTTGACAGTACAGCTTGCAACGATCTTGTGATAGTACTGTAAACGAAAGATTCATATTACGGTCATTTTCTTTCCGTGAAACTCTCTGTAAATTCAAAGTCGAATTAAGTTAATCACTAATCAAGATAAGTTGAGATAAATATAAAATGAATAAAAAGAAGACTAATTGAAATAAGACTAATTGAAATAACAAATCAAGCAATCGCTTACTTCTAGTATACTTTGCGTGCCACTTGACGTCTCTGGCGAGATTCTGAATGTTGAAGTTATTGTTATCGAATTTCGAACACTGCTGTTCTCTGCAAAAGGAAAGAAGAAAAGGAACGAGTGCTAATGTTGAAAGTAGAGAAGTGAATCATCGAGATTTATGGGACTAAAACACGATTATGTGCTACACGCTTCCATTTTATGCATTGTGTCGCCTTATTGACCTATTTTTAGCATTAATTGGTATAGTCATGCCCTCGTTGACTCATTTGTTCCTAGAAAGTGATTCTGAAGACTGGAGCAAACGATTTTCTCTTCAACTAAAGATAAAAATGTCAGAGACATTTCGGATAGAGTCTAATAAGTTCTCGAAAATTTTAACAAGTTGAAGCGTACCTGAAATCCGGACTACCCGGTGGACACTCCCTGATGCCGCAGCTGCGGTACTTGACGCGCTCGCCGACACAGTAATTGCCGCCGTTCTTCGGCGCCGGATTGTCGCACTCGCGATACTTCCTCTTGACACCACCGCCGCAGGTGCGCGAACACTCGCCGTATCTTCCCCATTCGCCCCACTGGCCGTCCACCGGTTCGAGATTCCTGCGAGAAACGCACTCGCCGCGGTGGCACCACTTGTCGGCTCCGCACGAGGTACCGTCCGCCCATGGCATGTGCTGGGTATGACACTGCTGATGATGATCCCACAATGGCGCGGTGCACCACAATCTCCTACACACTGCCTGGCCGGTAACCAACCAACCCCTCAGTTTACCTCAATTCTTAAGCAACAGTTCGTTCAATGCATATATTGCGGAGTTATCGATTTTGATAAAATTTCGAACTGGAACTTAAATTGAACTAGAATTTCGTTACTTTTGTATCTCAAAGAATTAGCTTTCTTACTTTCAACACAATAGACCGTACACTAAGCATTGAACGTGAGTATATGATAATAATATAATGGCAATGACGATAATGTAATGATGACAATAACTTTATTGGATGCTGTACCAGATGCAAAACTTCTGACTACTGTGTGCGTAGTAGACGTGTTTGGTTTGGGTGTGAGGCGACCAGAAGGCGAGGCAACAGTTCAGCAGCTGATACTACTGCCTTGCCTAATTAAAAATGTAGTCAAAATGACAACTATGTTTATTCGGCGGTGCGGTATGCGATGCCACACACGGACGAGACGATGCACAACGACGCTGACACAGCATGAATTTACGCAAATACGAATAACCTGTGAAATGAACTGACTACGGTTTACTCGATAGTGTATGACTCAACGCAGCAGAGCGAAAGGCTAAAAGGAGGAGGCAAAACGGACTTCAGGGAGATGGAAGAGAATAATAGTGCTTGATTGCAGTGAATGATAATGTATTGAGCTGCGTACACGCGCAGCTTTCATTATCGAGTCTCATTGCGTAAGAAGATCAGAGTTAGCTGGAATAATCAAAGGCGCGAATGAAATGAAAACGAAACAAGCAAAGGTGAAGAAGTGTGTCTTTTTGATCTCACGATCGACAATCAGTTTCAATCAGATCCGTGAAGAGAACGTTTTCGACTTACCATCACTCACCATGTGAGGGCAGATTCTGGAGCCTTGCCCGAAGACGAGCTCGCATTGCTTGTTCTCCGAATAATCCTCGCCGGGCAAGCGACCGTCCTGCCTTTCCATCATCTTGCTGGGCTCGTCCAACAAGCAGTTGGCGTAGCCGGCTCTGAAACAAGTTGAATTGAAGGATCTGGGACTTATGCTTGGTTGTCGTCAGAAGCATCATTAGACGATTTCGCATATCATTCAAATATCCCTTCGGGTTCACATTTTTTGCGACAACGAGTGAAACTTCTACGAGCTCACAAAGGTCGTTCAGAATCTCGTTAAATCGGATGACTACTCGCAACGACTCGTCTCCCACCCGGGAATAATTCGCGAAAAATATCATAAAAAAAAATCGCGATATCCTCCTATTTAGCTCCAGTTTTTGTCTGCAGTTAGCAGAACCAGAAAGTCCCATCCGATCGTAAAGGATTAAACTATATGTTATCATTGCCGCAGACAAGTTTCGAGAAATAGCCTATGATTATTCGAAGATTTCGCGAGAGTGTTATACAAAAAAGGGGCAGATTAACACGACACAGACAAAGCCTGCCTGTCGCGTAGCATGTTATGGTATCGTATCAGGTCGCGGTCGTGGGTCAACTCGTGATGATCTCTTTCCAGAGTGCTCCGGCGCGCCGTTCATAACCGAGTCGTTTGCCGACTAATGATTGACTCACTCGAGAAATTCGGTGACATAGTGCCGGGAGCATTTAGACCATTCCCAAGGAAAGGTATTATCGTCCAGCATACGGGACATCACGTTGTGCACACCCGAACGGTTCCTGAAACCCGCGCACTTGGGATCGTCATCATGCGGCATGTTGAGTCTGAAAAATTCATTTGGAATATTCCTCCTTAGAATGAAGAACATGGCGCTAACGACAATTGAAAGTGTAACAATAGCAGTAGTGAATATTAATGCTCTCTATTTGCGGATTCTAATGAAAAGATTATACAGAACGTAAGAATGGCACGTATTATTGCTGATAGTTACACTTACACATGACCAATTTCGTGCGCGATGGTAAACGCCGCGGCCAACCCATTGTCTTGTACAATAGCGCATGAAGATCCTGGCGAGCACATTCTACCAAGTTCGGCCAACCCCAGAGTGTCACAACGCTTCTGACCCGGATTGTGACACAAATTTTCTCTAGAAATCCATTTTGTATTCAGAAATGTACACACAATTCGTTTTGATATCTCGAATCTTAACTTCTTAAGATGCATTTTTCAGCTACTTTATCTGAATATCTTTAATCTAAACGTTCATAATGCTCACAAAGCATTAAAATAAATTATTTATGCATAAAAAATTCGACGTCATATTTACTATATTATTATCATATTATTTCATCTATATGGAATTATGCCATATTATTTCATCTGTATGGAATTATGCCATGCAAGATGTATAATCAGCGACAACAATATTGCATTGTGTTTCTTTACTATTTGTTTTGAATAATAGACGACAATCGCACATATGAGGACCGAAACTTGTGAAATTTAAAAAATATTGCAATTTTCTGCCATCGAGTAGTACGTCTATAATTTCAACAACCTGAAATGTGTGCGTCTAATACAAACCTGGTTAAAAGAAGTGCAGCATCGTGGTGTTCTGGAGAGGGCTCGTCCGGATTGTTGTGCTTCTGCCAATTGCAAAATCGCTTCAACATTTCAGCCGCCGCGATTCCGTCGCTTCCGGTATGCTTCTCACCGAACATTACATCGGTCTTGATAATCTTCATAACAGCTATGCTCACCGGATTACCAATCGACTGGTCTTTGTAGATTCGTGAGACCTATCCTTCCAGGGAACAAATATATTTGACAATATATTTTTGAGACAATATATTTCGTTGTGACGTATCCACAATTGCAGCGTATTGGATATACAGCACCGCACATTGCTGCATGACTTTGTGATTTTTATTCAAGTAAAAGAAATGGCATATTCGAACAAGCAATGACAATTTAACCAAGCTCAACAATACAGTGTTAAAAATTAGAATTGAGGAAACTGAAATTGAAAATGAAAAATAATCATCTCGTTTCTATTAAAAATCGTCTTCAAAATGATCGTAAAAGCCGAAGTTACCGATTGGAAGGATATTCGTCGATCTAGGACACGCTACACTGCTGTGCTACACAAAGCATCTATTTCGATCCAGTATGCTCTTTCATTCATAAAAGATTCATGAATCTCTTAAAGCCGATTGATAGTTAGTTATTAGGAAACGGGATTGAATCATCGAATGAATGACAGGCGTGGATTCGTGAAAGCGAACTCTCCGCAGGATGTTGCCCTCCGGTAAGGTGTGGCCTTCGCGTGGGATACGTAACTGGCGTAGTGCACTCGATAATGACCGCCATGACGAAGCTAACTGCCGAATTATATCGAATCAATGCTTCCCATCCCCTTCCTCTTCCTCTTTCTTGACTTTAGTAGAATATTTTCGAAAATGCATTATCACGTCATTCTTCTTCAACGCAAAATAATCTACCATAAAGCATAATATTTATACCACATGGCGCTATAATATCGGTTTTTTTCGATACTACAAAATGATCAGCTTACAATTAAATTAAAATTCAGTTAAAGTCAAAAGATAAATAGCAACGAAAAAATACGAGTCGTACCAATTCCACTCAATAAGAAAGAAACATAAATTACGAAACGTCCTCCTGTACGAAATAGATGCTTGAGAATTCGAGGAACTATTAGTTCCCATCCTAGACAGGGTCTTTTAGTTTCCATTTCCGCACCAATCTACAAGTATTCGAAGAGAATATGTACCCACCGTGCTCATTAGGACCAAGATATAGCTGATCAGGCCGCTACCGTGATAATCTACCATTTTCTTGTCAGCCACCACCATAATCTCGATGAAGTATTCGCGCGGTAATGCTCGCCGTGGTCTCCACGTGACAAAAGGATCCAAGTCTTGAGAGTGTCCTCCGTTCTGATAGCTGCGCTCACGTTCTATACTGTGGTATCTAGAATTCATAAAACGTACGTTATGAGCGCGCTTATATGCATACAACCAACTGATTCACTCAAGGAGTTTCTCCTTCCTTATGTTCGATTGGATCAGCTGAGTCTATTTGGAATATTCCTCCTTAGCATGAAGGAAAAATATTTCTCAGAAGGAAATCGATACCTATTGTCATGGTCCTCTTCCTCGAAGAGGGCCCGACGATACTCGCTCTGCTCTGTGAATCGCTCGTACTCCTTTTCCTCCTCCTTGGAACGTCTCAACGATGCGGTTTTCCGCGTCAATGATCTGCGCTCCCGCGGACGCTCCCCGACGTAAATCTTACCAGCGGAACTATCGTCCGTCGACGGAGAAGGGGTGTCGTTTAAGTCGTAATCTGTCGACATCGTAATGCTGATCACGATTATGTAAGCAATCGTATATTCACGAGATAATTCTTGCAATAGAAAAGATTGTCATCATTATATATACGTAACGTTGACAATTTTACTGTTGCAAATAAATGATCAGGCTGAACACGTTCGCGTGTATTTCACCGTAATTGCTTTTGATCGACTGGAGCGCGTTTACATTAGAAGGGAATATTGCGAAATTTTCCATTACATCGATCGATTGTTACGGGAAACCGTCAGCTTCTTACGCGATTTTTCTCTTTTGTATGAAATCCTCTCGCACACGAGAGAGATATCGTGCCAGGCGCATGTTGCAAACGACATGCACTTTCACCCGATCGAAAATACAGTATACATCGCGTAACTTTCTAGCGATTATCGAATATCTTATGTCTCTCTCGCGGTGAAAAGAACGCGTTCGTAATTTGCATGTTCGGAGGTGCGACGTAAAAATTGATCGGGTGTATTATCCCGCAGAGTACGCTTCTCGTGTCGCTATCGTCCCCGGCATCCTCGTTATCTTATTGCCGCATTGCAGTCATCGTTTAAATGTTACATATAAGTGAAAGTAAAATTACTAGGAGGCGAGGGGAGATAGCTGGAATTATATACGTAATAGTCCGGGGACCATTCATATTTCTAATACCCGACCAATACTCGTCGCGAATGAATACGAGTGAATAAATGAACCTTCGAGTCGCATGACTTCGTGGAGCGTTCAAGCGACGATCCATCCTTCGATCCGCCATGATCGAGTATCCGTAATAATTCGCTTCTTTTTTCGCGATCTCCGTAGGGACGAGAGAGAAAGAGAGAGAGAGAGAGAGAGGAAGGGCTCGAGTTGACTTCGGAGTTAATCAGGGTACCCGTTAGCCCGACACGATCGCACCGAGTCAATGACTTTTGCATATCGGAGAATCGATCGTTCTCGTCGGAGATTGCTAGAGGCTCCACGTACTTAACGAGAGCCACGTAATCGGCGCGTGCCGTCTGTCTGCTTTTCCCGGCACGCCTCGTCGCAGCCACGTTCCCGTGTACCTCGATATCTCGAGAAACTAATGATAAAGAAGCCATTTGTAATGTTAATACTTCAAACACTTTAGTTCATTAACCTTGCACTTGGCTCTTTGTATCTTATTATAAAAAATCCCAGTTCTCAACGGGTCATGTGACTGTGGAGGTGATATTATCTGTCCTGGCGAAGGAATGGTTGTCTCATCTCGACGTCATATTATACGCAGGAGCGAGAATCTTCTCTCATTGTTCACGCGTAAAGCAATTTAGGCTTATCGTGACTAATTGATCAACGCGCTATTGATATCGTATCGTCGCACAGACGGACTCGAGGTTGGCGTTATTTTGAAAAGATCGCAGCCGCGCGAGAGACCCGAAGCGATACACGAGGAGATGAGAATATTTGGACAGTATACCATCGACGACGTCGTTTTGTAGGCAGAGAGTACCGCGCGTCGCCAAGCTGTCTCGATGGTACATCAGAATCCGCCGGAGGAAAAACGTAAATGCCTGAACCTGTTTCGGTAGAGGTGGTCGTGCGAGTATACGCTGAATGAAAAAAGACGCGATACCTTCTCTCCTCTTCGAGTCCTCCTCGCGCACGTGAACACGCGTTTCACGTCGGGAGATGAGTGTTAAGTTGGTGCAATTGTGGCCGCGCGCCCAAACACGGAAGAGTATACATTTCTTTATTTATTTGACGATTATATTAAGGCACACACTGACAGATATTCGATCGCTGAGAGATATCTAGACCAATAGGAGCCTTATAAGATGACAATTGCAAACTTTATCTACGTGAGGATAATAAAGTCGACAAAATATCACGCTATTATCCAGCATAACTCTTATTGGACTAAATATTTTTTTCAGCAATTTATTTAACTTATTTCTCAATTTATTGTAGATTTGCTTCAATCGCACCGATATGATTATATACGTGCAAAATTGATAATGCCGTATCGATCTTTCCTATGTAAAGAGAATATCGCGAATGAAATTAGTTATAAATGTACGAGTGAAAGTCGACTTACCTATCACGCCGCAGTTGTGATTCCTGATTTCGTCCTCAGTAATATCGAAACCAGTGTCTTCGGTGAAGCTGGACGACGCCGTCGCGGGTACACGGTAGATCGCGTGTTGCAACGAGGATCCAAGGGAGTCTTTGTCATCTTCGCGCCAGTGTTCCGTGGGTTTGATGAAGTAGCTTCCCATAGACGTCTTCATGTGACCGGTCTAAAAGTTACAACAAAAATTCGAACGGTATTACACGCAAAAAAAGAACTAGCTTCCAGAGCTAAAAAATAGTTGTGGCAGATAAGATGCGTCACTGAAATAGGGACAGCTAATATCGATACTACCGAAGCTAAATTTATCCGCTGTTTAAACTTAGGCGCTACAGCGAGAAATATTAGCTGCTAGAAACAAATGACTGTAGCAAATGATTGTAGCTGTGCGATAAAATTTTTTAATATATGCATACGATAAGAAATTTAGGAATAACTGCCATTTTCTTAGCTATTTGAAATAATGTGCATTTTTAATGTCACCTAATATATTTGTATTTCATAGAGAATGCATTTTAGCTGCCATAGCCAATTCTTAGCAGTGACAGCTAAACGATTAGCCTTTTGACTAAGTTTGAATCAGCTACCGCGGTTTAGCTGATATTACTAAGTCATTTTTTTGCGTGTACGATTATCGCATTCGTTAAGGTTGATTATCTTCGTAACCAAGTTAAATCCAATCAAAATCCTATTAAAATATTACTTTTGTCGATTGAATTTATCTAAAGCTCACTCAGAAAACGAGCTAAACAATATGATTTGTCCTCAATTTGCCTTCCCGAATTTCAAAAAGTTCTAACAAAACGCATCTTATTTTCACTTGTGGGCTCAGGACTACTATACAGGTGCTTCTCATTGAGCGACAAATCAATTCCAAATCGACCACGAGCGACCTACAGCTAAGAGAATGTTTGGTAGTTTCGCGAGATACTCTTCCGCATGAAAATAGTTTTCACTAGTAATATCTCTGACTTCCAGAGAGCGTGGTCTATTTAGGGATCAGTTGTGCCCCGACATTGCACTATGTGAGAACTTCACTTCCTCGATCCGAGCATATTATGCGGCAGGAGCAGCCGAGAGTATGCTCCCGCTAAATATAATCCGCCTACGTGCATTCCGCGTGCGAGCAAATCTGGGGGAAAGACGCGCACGGATGTGCACGAGTATAGACGAATCGAAGGAGAATTCTCTATTCATAAACACAATGCAATCTGCTATTTAGCAGATGCAGGAGACACCGTTGAAATCAGTCCTAACATTAAAATTCTTCATGTTAAAACAATATATTATTTTTTAAATCGTTGTTCATGTCAAGCATAGAAGAAAGATTGGAAATCTCGGGAAAAAAGCCTGACAATCTTGAGAAAAAAAGTCTGAAAATCTTGGAGAAAAAATCTGAAATTTTTGAAGAAAAAAGAAACTATAAATATATAGAAGTCTTGAAAAAAGTCTAAAATTTTGGGAAAAAGTCTATGTAAGTCTTGGAAAAAAGTCTTGGAGAAAGACTTGGAAATCTTGGGGAAAGACCTTGGGGAAGTCTCGCACAAAGATCTTGGAAGTTTGCCTGGAAGTTTTAGAAAAAAGTTTGGAGACGTGCAGATCTGGTGTATCTCCATGACTTCCAGATCTTTTTCCGAGTTTCATATGTGAGAAAAGGAAAAATGAAACAAGAATCCACAAGTTGAAAAAAAGTATCCGAGATATTTGTTCGTGCGCGCTTCTGCGACGCGCCAATAAAAAGTCGAAAGTTAGTACATATCTGCGCTATTTCTCTCTTTGCCTAAAAAGAATGTCGAAAGATTAATAACGATTCTATTCAGAAGACCCATAATCGAACTCGTCTTTGAGGAACGATCAAGAGACGGTCGCGAGATAAGCTCTAAAAGAGGGTAATCGGTTTGGTCGATGATAATCAACCAGCAGGACAGTAATCGACCAGGTAGTCGGGAAAGTCGACCTTATTAATTGTTGCCTCTAATTACGGGAGCTCAAGCTGTCGTCGGCATCGTGAATCACTCGTCAACTGCTCTAATGACACACTACGCTTCGTTACGGGAGTTACGGGTGAAACTGGCTTAAGCAGGCAATAAAGGGATATTTATCGATTATCAACGCTGTCTTAGCACGACCCGCGCGTGCTTCTCCGTAATTTCCATATACTGCGAGCGAACGTTGTACGGCTCGTTTCCTTCTAATTTGCGACGAATTAAATCTAGAAGTTGTTTACGCCGTTCCGCCTGTTAAACGCGTGTTAACACACGTGTGTGACTATCGCTTTCATAATCGATCCCGTGTATGTTACGCACTGTAAAAAGTTATGTGTGTCGAAATGATGATAATATGAGAAATGCCTGTATTTAACGGCGAATTTTATTTCACTCGAAAGAAAATTAGTGAGACTTCGAGATTTTCTTACATGTTCCTAACATTATATCTCATTATTATATTGTTATTGCTGTCATTATCATCGATTATTCCATAATTGTAGTCTTCTGGCAGCTCACGGTTTTTGCCCGTTGAGATAAATTGAGCAACAATTTACGAGATCTATCCGATCGATCTTGCGTCGTTTATGAATGTTCTCATTAGCAGCGTTTTCATTTTTCGGAAAATAATCGATCGTTTCGCTCGACCGGGCACGGGGGTCGAGAACCGTTGATTCCGAGTAAACTTTCACCGAACAAGTGAGATTTTACATCGAAATTATTTATAAATGTGATATATTTCACGTAATTGACAGAATATCGCACGTTGCGCGTTTACGTAAAATAACAGACGATTCGAATCCCGTTTATTTTCAGTCACGGCGACGTGTACAGATGCTGTTAGAAGAGCGCTATTTACAAACAAAGCGCCGTCCGTTGTTATCCTATCCGCTAACACCGATACGTTAACACTCTGATTAAACATTCTAACGGAGATGGACTCTCCCATTTATTTGTTTTTTCGGAATGCGGAGGTTCTCGACATTTGCACACGTGTGCCGCGAAGCACGCGATGCCGACAATGATCTACTTAAAATACTTACAGAACACGAGCAACTTTTAATATAGTTAAGTTACGTCTCAAGTTAAATCTTCTGTCACGTACCGTTAAATAATTCTTCTATTAAGTTAGCGCGAAAGATTTATCGGCGTATTTAATAAATATTCGTAGACTCGTCACTGAATTGAGTATTAAAAGAGCTAAATTATTAAATTAACATGAATTCGATCGGTGATGATGCTAAATCAATGAAGCTCATTGACACAAATATATAGGAGAACCTCTTTTAGATGTTTAAAAAAATATCGAGTCGACAGTGCGTGTTTTACTCATGAGTATTGCCAATATCTCAAAATCAAACAAATTTATTTTCAATTTTATCCGCTAAACACGACACAAACTTTTGGCCGTAAACCTCAACCTCATCCACGTCAACTCGACCATTTCTCACTGGGTGAAAATTTTATAGACGATGTACCGGTGCTGAAAAGCAAATATTTAAAATGATGTGCATTCTCTCACTACTTGACTTCCTTGTACCATGTGTGTGTGTGTTGCGTGCATATCTGTGCGTGAAGAGTTTTCCTTCCCTCACAATGAAGACCCACGTCCACCTACACGTTCTACGTTTCCCTCCTCCTTTCCCTCTTCCACTGTACGTTTCTCTCGTCTTGTCTTTTCAGTAGTAAACCCGCAAACGCTGAGTAAACCCACAAACGCTGAGTAAACCCACAAGCGCAGCGTAAACCCACAAACGCATCCGATATTTTGCGTCGAGTCATAGCCGCCACCGGTGAGAAACTCACTCAGCACGTGATGCAAAACAGGAAATTCGTCGGTCCGGTGTCGATGCGTTTCCCATCGAGTCGGCTGTGCGAGTAAGCGAAGAAGAGTCGAGGTTCAGCGCGACTCGCCACGGCTGCGAGCAATCGGACCTCACAGCGGCTCGTCCGATTCGCGCTCGCGATTTGCATTCTCGCAGGCATGCACCTTCCCCCGCGCAGTTATTTCGCGGCACAAAGAACGGCTTGACGAATACCGAGAACTCTCGGCGTGCGGAACGTCGTTTTTCTCTATTCGCTTTTTTCTTCGTCTATATACGCCTCAATCTCGCTTTTCTATCCGCCCTTCCCCTCCTCTTCTCGGACAGCCACCTTTTCCGTTTCGCATGTTCGATCAGCGAATAAGCCGTCTATCGTACAGTAATCATCCGCCGAGGAGAAGATTGTCGATCTCCCTCGGAAGAGAGAGTCGGAGCTATTTCGAACTCGATGAAATTTTCCATTCGACGAAAATGACCTTCGTCGACGACGAATAAATTCGTCTTATCAGGGGCAGGATAATTCAGGTTTATTCGAAAGTGTTGCTCATTCGGGACAAACCCGACTGAAATCTTATCGATAAAGAGGTAAAACTCGAGAATCTACGAGGACGTGTCGTCCGTCCCGACAAAAATCCGCATCAAGCTTAGATCAACCGAGAGAACCGACGAGAGCCATGACGAAGACGACACTGATTTTAAAGGCGCATTACGAGGAAACGGCATCGGATCGCCAGGCGAGTATACTTGCTCGGAACTCTGCTAGGAAGACCGCAAAAGTGCTGACCACGTCGGTCACGGCCGTAGCCGCGACGCGCTCTCGTTTGAGAATTCGCGTTTGAGAATATTGCACTCGCTAGTCGCTATTTGGAGCGCTCGCGCGCTCCCATAAATCCGCGGTTTACGCTGAAACGTGAGAAAAGCAAGCACCGCCATGTGACGGGAAAACGTCGGGCGAAACGTGTTCTGGTATCGCCGCGATGCAAGGATACCGAGGAAAAAAAAAGCTTCCAACGATGTTACCGAGAAAAGTGTGCGCGAGAGGCGTCTCGCGAGACAGTGTGCATGCACGTTTCGCATGCAGAGAGCCAGACGTTAAATTAAAGGCGGCCAGGCATCAGGCCCAAGAGAGCGAGAGTTATCTTTATTTAGGTTCCGCTTAATACGCAGAACATAATACATCATAATAAAAGGTGACTGGCTGTAACGTACTCGTGCGGCCTGCCATTAAGAGGAACAACGACGGGCTCCGCAGTAATTCGATGCAGAAACGCGTCTGAGCGCGCCGTACGCGAATTCGGAGCGCTCCGAGCGGCCGGTTTCTAGTCTTTAGGCCGACACACGCAAAAATAAAAGTTGCAACAGTCGCAAGAGGATTTCGTTAGATTGAAATCTTGATCGCTGCTTTACCCCGAGTCGAAATTTTGATGCCACTTTGACGCTCTTAAGGATAGTTTGCGCCTACTTAGACGGTTTATAACCTAGATAAAACCTACTTTGAGGACATTGATACTCATTAACTTCTCTTTTGAACCTTTAACTCTATCTTGTCAAAATTTTAACGCTACTTTGACGCTCTTAAAAATAGTTTGAGCCTACTTAGATAATCTACAACTTAGGTGAAACCTATTTTGACGATATTGACACTCATTTCCGAGTCGAAATTTTGACCCTATGTTAAACCTTGAATTCTACACCGCAGTAGGAGCTAAGATAGCAAAGTAGGTTTAATTCTAATGATATAATTTACTCCTACTTTGACCCTGATGATATCTGAAATACATGCAACAAATAAAATGTATATTTTGTATGCTATTTGACGTTTCTGTTTCGTTATTTATTAAATTTTTTAAATATTTCTATAAAATACATACATTCTATATAGAAGCTAAAGCTTCAATAGAGGATCGCAACTGAACCTACTTTGCTTCCTAAGATCCTACTATTATACAACCTACTTTGACGCTAAAGAAAGCCAAAGCGGAAATTTCAGACATCATTAGAGTCAAAGTAGAAGTAAATTATATCATTAGAATGAAACCTACTTTACTATCTTAGCTCCTACTGCGGTGTAGAATTCAAGGTTCAACATAGGGTCAAAATTTCGACTCGGGTGTAGACGTGCGTTCGGATATTTATGAGTTTCATTGCCACGACTCTCTATGTGAATAATACGGACGAGGGCTCGATGAAGGTGATACCGACGAGCATTTCCTCCAAGGATTTCAACGAAAAGAGGATCCACTTTGTGCACCGCTTCGTTATTTTGAACGCGCTAATCAACAAGGGAAGCAAGAGAAACGAGCGAAACGAATTGAATTTAACATCAAGCCGCGGCTTGTATCTCTTTCTCTCCGAGACGTGATCGGTGTGTATCCTTGTTAAAGCGGCCGCTCGAAATGCCATCGCGGGCGAAATATTTCTAATTAATTCCGCCTATTATATTACACATTTCTGCCAAGGTTGTCGGGTCGAATTGAAACTGGTCGTACCGGCTCGAGTCGAACTCTCGCGGATTTGGCGTTCCCCGATGCTGCGTCGCGCCGTGCCAAAAAAAACAGCATCCAGTTCCCCGCGCGTTGTCGGAAGCTATTCAGAAAAATTTACTGTATCCAATCAGAGAGTAGAGAGGAGGCTGAAGGCTCGCGAGCAATTCCGGCACCGCGACGCTCGATCCCCGCGATTTACACGATTCGCCAAGAATACGTGCTCTTTGTTTTATATATGCAAGCTATATAAAACCACTCTCAAAATAGCGGAATCTGAATGAGACTTTAATTCGAAAGCGCGCAAGGAGACGCGTGACGTTAAGAATCGGAAAAGTGCGATAAACAATGACTTGCTGTACGAGATATTCTCGCTAAGAAGAGAGAGAAATGATCTTTAAATTAAGATCAAGTCAAATAAAGGAGACATTCTGAAAGTCTGAGCCCTTGTTTTACCGCTATAATTTCGCCTGGAAATATTTCGAGTCGTCAATCCGGGCCTGTAAAAAAGTTGATGTCTAGACAGTAAATCTGGCTCGTGCGCGGGTGTGTGTATCTGTACACATGTGTCCGCGATCGTGCGCGTGTGTCCACGTGCGTGTGTGTACGATACCCGAAACGATGGGTGTATATACAACGAAATGGTCCGTGGAGTGAATCACTGCCTAGGATATCCCGTATTCCCTTGCTTGCGTTTTTCTCTTTTTTTCCTCGTCTTCTAGACTACGCTACTATACACATCAGCTGGGAATTCCGTGGCGAAGTTCCACGTTCTTGTCTAGTCCCGTATCGTAATTTATCGGAATTATACGCAGAATGTGTATTTTCGATCGGTTAAATCGGAATTTGCGCGTCGGATAATTATTTTTCTCTCTTGAGATATTTGCCCCGCTCAATCCATCGATCAAGACATAACCAAGACCTTCACAAGGGAAATGAAAATTAATCACGAATGTCGTATATATAAGATACATTCAGGCATCAAGATTTTTGTAGTGAAGAGGTAAAATTTTGATAAGCGGGAAATCACTTAAGATGCTAATTTTCATTGCTCTCAACTCGTGACAACATTGCCTTGCGTTGGCAGAGTACGGAAATAACAAAGGCAGTTACATCGCGATCAATAGAAATGCATTTCTCTATCGTCGATGATCATCAGTGATTCACTCATCAGTGTTAATCAGTATTCATTAGCGAGTCATCAGTAATTTTGAAGAAACTTTTCCGCACGCCGTACGCAGGCGGAAGGTCAGCATAAAAAGGCAGATGACGAGGACGCGCGCGCGCGCGAGGGGGCGGCGGATATTGAAAAATAATGAGCGGAGGAGAGTAGAAACCAAGTGATGTATCCGGATACGCAATAGCGACCGAGATTCGCTCGTGCAGGGTCGAATAATTAGGTCGAGTAGCTCGAATCGTGGCTATCGAGAGTAGAAACATCAAGGCTCGACGACTCCGGGTGCTCGCGTTTCTTCCTATTTCTATGCCTGAACAGACGGTCGATTGACTACTCTAACCTTGCCACGGCTAAATTAAAGCATGACCCAAATCGCAACGCGTAGAACGCGTTAAACAAGCGAAAAATAAGTTCTATTCCATTCTCGCCGTCCGTTGCCTTTTCCGAGGAGCGCTCGAAGGAGCGTGCGCTGACTTTTTGCCAGTGTCGAGAATGGAAGATCTTGGCCGACGCGTACCTTAAGCAAAATCCCCCGCGTAACTTAAGCGTGTGTACGTGTGTGTCTGTATGTATGTATGTGTGCGTATTTGCGGGTTCGCAAAAGGAGCTTTTTTATTTTTCACGATAAACCATTCGTCTCGAAACTTCCGCGACATCTCGCAAAGCGGAATCCCGATCCGCGAGGGGAACATTGGGCCGGCAAACGCGTCTACCGGGTGTCCGGCGAGAGAAGAGAGAAGTGATATACGAGCCGTCCGCGCAATAAATTCGCTTTAGAGCGTCGCAAATAATTCTCGCTCTCTCTAACACCTCTTGATATAAAATCCAATCGCGTCGCGCGACGGCCCGGCGTTTCCCATGGACCGTCGAGATGATCGCGCGGCGTTTCCCCGCTGCACGGCTCGCGAGGACTTGGAACGACTCACGAAGATGTTTCTGATGTACGATCGAGGCTTATATCTACCTTCTTTCTTTTCCTCTTCTTTCTCTTTTCAGAATCGAGTAGCTCTCGAGTGGATTCACGCGACGATTCACAATCGATCGTGCGCACGCACGACGTGTACAAAAGGCCAACAAATTGCATTAAACGCGTGCCGTTTCGCACGCTTCGGCTGCACGAGCAGCACGTGCATGAAACCGCCGATGGTTAGGGATGCGCAGAAAAACGTAAACGGTAAGACTTAAGCAATAAGAAAATTGGCCAATTACAATCGTGATTATTCTTGAACCGTGAAGAAAATCATCGACTGTGCTCGGTCAATTTGCTTACTGCTCAAGTTTTTACTGCTTACGTTTTCCTGTGTGTTCCCGGTCTTACTCTACGACGGAGGGCTACGCTACGAACCTTGAACCTATTTTTTGCGTGCAACTATTTTCAGACATCCTCTCGTGTACTGTGCAACGTCTCGCCCCGTCGCATTCGCGCCGCCGCGCGTTACTCGAGTTCATTTTTTATTCGGTCTCATTGAGGGAAGAGAATCTCATACGACTGAGGTGTTCCCGAGAAAGAAAGAGAGTGCACGGCTGAAACCTTCTTTTCGAGTTGTCAACGCTGGATACGTCGCCACGCGCGACTTGAGACAAATAAAAGGGGTGTCTTTTAAGAGTACGCAGCTGATCGCAACTTTTACACGCGTCCTTCTGTCTCATGGCAAAAATGAAGAATAATCAGACGAAGAAGCTTCAAGCTTGGTTCTATTTTCGTGTCAAGGAACAATAACGCTTCGGCGCGGTTCAATGTCGCTTTAAATTTTACGACAACGTAAAGTAACTTCACGCACACGTGCCCGAATGAAAGGTTGCGAAAACTGACGACACTCTTTTAACGCTTTATATTATTTCATAAATTAAGAGTTAATGTTCTTTTTAGTATTTTCTCCATGTTCTTTTGAATTATTATAAGTAAAATATATGATATATATTAGAGATGTGCAAATCAAAGATTTTTAATGTCGAATCGAATCGTTAAAAGAATTTTTAATTAACATAATCATTGAATTCAACATGAAAATAGTGACTTCAGTATGAGAAAGATAACATTGATCATGTGATATCAATTTATTTTAAGGTAAGAGATATATAATATATTAGTCGGTAAACGTGTATGGAATAACTTTTCTCCCAGCAATACCGAAAACCGAAGTTCCAGTCTTGAAAGCTGCGCAACGACACATATCGATCCGACAGTTGTCGGTAAGAGTTTATCTAGAAGCCATTATCTTCTTTTAATATTTTTGAAGAAAATCTTAATGTATAGCAAACTTTTCAAGTCATGCTAATTCCCGTAAGGCTGGATGTCTTTAATAGTTTTACGTTAATGCTAATATGCGCGATCCATATTTGAATCTTTTCGATTCGAAATTTTTGAATTATTCGGATTCGAATCATAGGGATTCGAATTTGAATCGAATTGAATTTTACTTGATTCGAATAATTTGCATATCTCTAATATATATATATATATATATATATATATATATATATATATATATAAGTAAATATATGATATAAATAAAATATATGATGAAAACAATAAAATAAATATATATTTGGGTATCCAATATAAAATATATGGGTATCAAATATAAAATTTCTCCTTATTCTATACGAGTTAGTTACGAACAAGTGGTCGCGTGTAACAAATGTAAATAAATAAAAAAAAATTTTTTAACTGTGATTTCATAGTAAAAGCACTATGAAATAAAGGGTTAATATCGCTGTCTTTCACACGAGCATGTGAGAATGCACAATCGTAACACCACGCCAATCGTAAGTACCTGAGAAATTCCGTGAATCGTAATTCAACTACGCAATACCGGCGCGATATTTACGACCGGTGGTGTGATTCAAGAGACGTTTCGAATTTTATTTTCGCAGTTCACCGAAGACCAACTTGCGTCTACGTTCTTGACTTTTCGGTATTGCCGGGAGAAAAGTTAAACAGTGAGTGGGCGAGAGAAAGAGATTTGATTTGCGAAATAAAATTTCGACAAATATATATTGCATCCGACTAGACGCGAGAAAACTTTATGTTGATTGACTCGCGCTACAATGGAATACAAGCTCGGGTAGATTTATCATCCTCGGAATCGATCGGGATTAACTGCGTTGCGCGACGCGAATAAAGAATCACGAGACGACGTCTTTCTAAAGCTTAATCTCTGACTCACCATTCCGTGACAAAGGCTGACACTGACCGCTGAACTTGGATCGCCATCGACTGATCCGCTATAGAAGCAGCCCAAGTGATGACCCGCGTGCTCCCTCCTAGTTGTGTTTTCGCTCATGTGCGTCACCTGCATCGTCATCGTGCAAAAGCTAATTAGTGTTGCCAATTAAGTAGCGAAACGACTACGCCAAGATCATGCGACCTCAGCTCGTTTCGCTTTGATGCGCATCCTTCCCCCACTTTCACACAAGAACGGATTTCCGTCCGAGTGAAATTTTTGTTAAAATGCGTCTAGGATACAATGAACGATGCACGATCAGATCGGTACATCATCGATCATCGTCGATCCTTACCTTTATGTCAGGAGACACGAAACTGGCGTCGTGCGCTAATCGCAAGCGAAATCGCTTGCCGAAGGCAGTAAATTCGTACTGCGGATGCGGGTCCCATATCTTGGCCGACGTGTGGCGGAAGTGACCGCTGTGATGTCTCTTCGCCGTGGAAAACTCTTCGGCTGAAAACAAGAGAGTTCCTTTCAAGCGAACCATGAATCACACGTGGATATTTCGAACGCAAGTCAGAATCAGAGAAAGAAAAGGAAGAGATGATTGATGAAAACAAAGGATGTTTGCACAACATAAATGCGATACTTACGCGGATCCTCGTATTGATTTTGGCTAATTTTTAAGGGCTTCACGTACTCCAGATTATCCTTAATGGGCGGCAAAACGTCGATTGAGGTGTCATTGTACCTCTTCGTGTTTTGTGACTCGTCGGGGAACACTGCAATAGACAGAATAATCCAGATAGAAAAAAAATCATTAAAACACCTAAAGGATTAAGAAAGGAACAATTCAATACAGAAATCATTTTCTGTGTTAAAAAGTTACCAAAAGTCAAGTTCTGTTAATTTAATTGACCACAAGTCAATCGAAAACAGGTATACTCAAAGAGACTTTAAAACAACGTGTGTTTTCGGCAATTTTTCGCTTCAACGCTCGATAAGACGAGCGCGTTTCGAGCGATGAATCGAGGACGCTCGCGTCGGATAATGCGAAGTGGAAACGATTTCTCAAGTAACGATTTCTTCAGATAACAATATTAACATAACTCGCTGAAGAAGGACAGGACGGCGCTTTACGTGCCACTAATTAGCTGCCAACTAAACGAGCCAATTGACCGGTATAAACTGAACAACTGTGCGTGCGTAACCATCAGGTAGGCACGTTCTACGATTTCTCTGGCGAGCCGCCGCCGATGCAATCCAGCTTGGCTCCGGCGGTTTTTTTACGCGATCACGTATCGGGTCCGCGCTTACACGCCGCCGCGGCGATCGGAGGGGTGTCGGTGTTCATTAATCTAGATTTAACGGCGGGAGCGCTCGTGCGAAGTGTACGAGCGGAGAGACCTTGGGGAAATTGTTCGCGGAACAGCGACCATCTCTTCTCGCCTAATTATATCGGGCTTACCTACAACGCAACGGCCACGGCGGTGCGCCACGTCTGGAGAGAAACACATAGCGCATGCACGGTTCTATAATTACGCACGACAGTTTTCGCGGGACGTATCGAATGTCGGTCTCGAATCGCAAGCCGAGAGATAACCGCGAAACGGCCGAGTGTCATGGCACAAATAAATGTATGTATACATCGTAGCTTATGGCGCGTAAGAAAAATTTAAATGATACAACTTGAGCAGCAAAAACCAACCTGCCGTTCGTAATCGAGAATTAAAGCGAACTGCCATTTCGAGTGACATGTATAATTTTATATTATGTAATAAAACAACAATAATAATATAATATAATATAATTTATTAATAATATAATTAATAATAATATAATTTAAGTATATATAAGCATGGAGAAAAATAATTTGCTGACCCAGCAAATTTTCTGCTGGTCTAGCAAAATCTTTTCGTTATTATATGGACAGCAAAAAGATTTGCTAAGATTACTAATCACTATTTGCTGAATATAATTTGCTGAGTCTATAAATTATTTTGCTATATGATGGATTTATATAAAAAATTGCAGTTTTACTCCAATAACAAATAAATTTGCTAAGGATACATTATTTTGCATCAATAGCAAATTAATGTGATCCTTAGGACAAATACACTCAACAAATTTTTTCTATCCTGGCAACAAAACTACTGATAACGAATAATTTGTAAAATTAGTTCAACTAAATTTTTTTGATACTATGAATATGCAGTAGCAACGACGATTTTGCTAAAGAAGCAAAATTATTTTTCTCCGTGGATATTTTGACGAGGATACATAACATACATCACATATTTAGTGTCTGAATAATTATCACGTTTTTATTTTCTCTTGAGAACTACTGTAGAAAATAAGTTCCTGAATAATTTACTTACGAAACACCAAACGAGGAAAGACATTTCAACGCCACGGGTAATACCATAAAAGATTACGGAACAAAGGGATACCGTGTCGTGCCAGAGGAGATTAAGCCTAGTTACAAAATGTGAACACGTGGGCGACCGCGGCTGAGAATATATGCATGTTCAACGTTGCACAATTCTAGAATGGTACGCGGATACCCAAGTAGAAAAGAGGATTCGTGACGTACCTACGTCATAAAGAAGAATATTCTATTCTTTAATGTTGAAACATATTCTTTATTTTATCGCGCGATTATTATTTCTTTTATTTTGGCAAATGTACTTTGCGACACTTTCAGTATAATAAGCCTTATACGAACGCGCGGACTTCACGAACAGTGGGACTGGCAAAAATGTTTCAAATTTCAGCGAAAACAAATCAATGAAAAACGTGAAACGAATGGTTGAAAAAATAAGTCCAGCAATGCTTCATATTTGAACGCACGAAACGCCAACGGGCTTGATATTCAATGCACAATAATTTGTATTAAAATAAGGCCACGCGTTACACACGCGATGCACAGTTAAAGAGACCTTCGTTTATTTACATCTTAGCTCTCTCTCTCTGATAGAGGGAGGAATAAAAAGCATTTAGAGGCTATTCCAGTTGATGCATTACGATATCGCAATCTCATCCTTCACGATAACTTACGTAACAAACATACGAGAAAGAGAGAGACTCGCTGAAAACGCAATACGTTCCCTCCGACCATCTTTTACAGATACCATATTACGATTTACGGTCGCAATATAAGGTACTCAAAATACTACGACGGGGACAAAGATTGTGAAAGCGCGTCAACGTGTTCTCGTTGGCAATGACGAAGTGCTATCGCCGTGCCGGCAGGTTTTAACGATCTCTATCATCAACTGGCTAAACCGTAAAGCGGAAAGTCATTTTTATCGGGGTTAACAAACGACTCGCGATCTTTGTTGCACCCGCCATCCTCGCCGATAATAAACGATCCGTCGACGGCTATCCATCACGGATAAGTGGCTACAGTTGAATCTATTAACGGTCCATAATGCCACATCTCCTCGGCTTTCTACATTATATCTATCTTCGTTGATCGCGCGCCGATTCATCGATATGAAAGTCGTGTCCAGGGCGCGAACGTTGAGGCATTTTTCTTACAACGTCCAGAGCGTAGAGCCGCAATACTAACGATCTACAAGGGAGAATTCACACCTTGGCAGTAAAGCAGAAAACAGAAAGGCAGGAGCCAATCAGAACTCGCGCCGGTAGTCAAATGATAGCCGACGGTTTTTGCTTTCCTGTCAGTCCGAGTTCTGATTGGTACCTGTCTTTCTGTTTTCTGCTTCGAGATGTGAATTCTCCCTAATAGAACGTGCGGCCTGGTTACGTCAATGATCAAAAATACGCGGAAAGGATGTTTAGCGTCGGAACACTAAATTTGATACAACGCGAGATGTTTGCGTTTGCGGCACGTCGTGCGATTGTTTATCGCGGAACGGCGAGGGGCCGATAGTAATTATCCGCTTCAACTCGGCGAGAGTTCGGGATTCGGCCGCGGGGCGTGATACTTCTGAAAATACCGTGGAAACGTGCCAGACGACGTCAACCCTTTCGAGAGAACAACAGGTTCGCCTCACGCACGAAAACTCCTGAAAGGTACTCGCGGCAATAACAATAACTGCCTCTGCTTTTACTTCCGAGAGGAAACACTCGCGAAACACTCGCGACGATACGGTAACTGTAAGTACCCATTGTATTGCGTTTCACGCTTTAAGCAAGAAGATATGCTAAATGAGTTGGAAGGCAGTGAGAACTAAGGCTGAACTGAAACTTCGATGATGAGTTTGGTTAACTGAATGTAGAAGCAGAAGTGTATTTGTGTGAGACAAAGAAATAAGAGAGGAAGAAGCAGAGAATCGAAAAGCGAAGGAGTTGCTGCGGATTATTAAACTAAAAATCTCAGTTGGATGTAAGAGCAAATTGTTAGGACGGTGCGTCAACTAACATTTTCCGTCAGTGAAACGGAAACCTCGTAATAAGAATATACATGGAGAAGCTAACGACAAAAAGGAAGATCCTCAGAACATTCGACAAATCGCTAACGTTAAAGACACCTATGTATCGCTTTTCTCAGAATAATATTTAACCATTTTCCTATACCTCATTAATAATAGAGTGTACACCAGCAATTTTCTCGATCGTTGCTTGAAAGCTAAAATGATAACACAACTCCATCGTAAATATCGTCTGTCAAGTATCGACATGACATCAACAACGTGGCATTACTAGTAAACGTTATGTTGCACATTGGCACATACATAATCATATCTCTGTAACTGTATCGTGAAGAAAAATAATATAACTAGATTGACCGATTACTCAGACCGATTACTTGTCGCTGTAATATGATCCTTGCGATATGTAAGTCGGATGCAACGATAAATTCTAGGTTTTTTCATGAATTTTTCAAAGTCTCAACAAGTTATACGATATTAATTTCTATTCCCATTTTTCTATATGATCCCAGAGGCTGTCAAGAAACTTCGCGCAGCGGAAGGCAAGATACTCTCGCGACAATATCTTTTTTTTGCTACGCTGACAATTAATCGCTAGCGTACACGGATATCTTGTTAACATTACGGTCTATAAATTTATTATACGTACATAAAGATAATTTACCGTAGTGCTTTCTAAATTTCTTGGAGTGGAATCTCATTCTACATCTCTTGGAATGGAATCTCATTCTGAGTTTCTTGGAGTGGAATTTCATTCAGAACGAGCAAAAAGTGACGATATTTCTTCGATAATGGTCTCGCTGAGAATGACTTCAGTGTAGAGTCTAAGGTGACACACACACACACACATAATAAATTGAATAGTTGTTAATAGATATAAGATATTCCTTAACAGAACGGCATTCCATTCCGCGAATCAACCGCGCGCCAAACAGTCTACGCGTCACGTGTCGTTAAAGCGTTCGTATCGTAAATGTATAGTCTGGGTGACATTGTTTCCAATATAAAAGAACGTTCATTATCGTCGGGCCATTTCTCTCGCATAAACATTTACGCGACTCGTCCTCTGTCTGTGTCGAGTGACATCGAGAAGAGGGCGTTCTGTCTTGGTCGCCACAAGGCAGATACTGTTCGCGAAAGAAAGAATATCTACAGTCTTGCCTGTTAATGTCGCCGTTTAATTACTGTATCGAAACGCAAGACGTCGACACAGACTCGAGACGTAAACCATCCAGCCGAGACACTGAGGAGACTCTCGATCGAGACGATATATCATCATTTCCACCGTAATGTATCCCCTCGTATGCGCGACACAGTTGCTACACAAAATTCTCGAAACTCGCAAAAATTGCCGGGCGTACCGGCTAACTTAAATTGGCTTGAGAAACACGTGGCGATTAAGCAAATAAGCTGTAACTCCGCTGTATCTGACGTCTCGCGAACAAGCACGATTTCACCGAAACGCGCTAATAAAACTCCTCGAGTGTGAATGTGTCAAGCGAGTCGCGGCGAAATTATATCTCACTCCTCGGTCTATCGCAACGTCAATAGTAAGTTTGGGACACAGCGAAGGATGCAGTTTACCCTGAACCGAAGTAAGGAAAAAACGCCTCGTGCCAGCGTGTTATTACTGAATGCGCTAAATTGGATACTGCGGAGATTGCCTAAGCTGTCGATCGATCGATTGATCGGTGCATGGAGTAAATTTAGAAATGTATTAATGTCAATGACTATCCTGTTTGTAAGCGCGACGCTAGAGAAACGAATTACAGATGATAAACGGTTAAAGGTTCTATTCTGACGCCACATTCCTTTTGCGGGATTATTTTAAACCTCCTGTGAGAGTGAATGTGAAATGTAACGATGCAGATTGAAACACTATAAAAAAATAATTCTTAGAGAATTATACGGAATAAACTGTCATCCCTTTTTCTACGTTATCCTGTCGATCATTAAGAAATTGCGCGAGGAAAAAGCAGAATACTCTGCCATGCTGACTCAGATAGGAAGATTCTTTAGAGATCGTGGCAGGTTACATATTTGTACTCAAGGCCGCCCATTTGAACACTTTCGTTGACTCATTCGATATGATCGAATATTTCCAAGTGACCTTGTCTGGCCTTGAATGTCCTCGAGCGACAAGTCGTTGAATTCGTCTCGATATGCGCTGCGGCAACACAACGATGAATGATTTTGACCTACGAAACTCCGAGATTACGAAGAAGCGATGGAAGATAACTCGTCCTCTTAACGATTTCGTGAACAACTTTGTGAAGTCATCGAGACATCTTATCACTTGTTAAGATAAAAGCACCAATACCCGAACATACCTAATTCTAAATACTCTTTTTGTTTTGATCTTTAAACACAAATATTTAAATTTTCAACATAAAATATATGAACAAGTATTGAGTATGTAAATATATTCTATATTGAAAGCTTAAGTATATAGCTTAAGCATATTTAAAGACCAAAATAATAAGAATGTCCAGGATTAGGTACGTGTCTGGGAATTGATACCTTTACCTTACTCTCTAAATTTCTTGAAGTGGAGTCTCACTCAAACGAATGAAAAGTGACAATATTTCCGCTCGAAACAACAGTGAAAATACCGCTACTAAAATTACATTGTAATTTTTATTACAATATTTTTTCCATGTAGAGTGGATTCTGACTCTATATGAGTGAATGTTTCAATCGATTAGAACGAATATGTGACGATGAAGTATAAACATTGGATTCAATTTTGAGTGAAAATATTCACTCGACGATTCAGAGTGGAGAGAACTTGTTCTATATGAGTTTATCTTTATTTCTACTTCAGCTTTTACACAGCCGGGAAGTTCTTTGATTTATACATTTCCTTATTTTTACTTTCTCCTACACGTCTTATCTTTATTCTTTTTTGCCATCTTAACCTATTTTTCTTAAATCTACTCCTTTTTTCTCCTTCTTTTCCTTTTTGGTGCATATTTAACCTATACGTTCCATATGAGTGATCACTCGAAATCGTGTGACTCGATGATCACATCTGTATGTTTTGAGTGAAGTTTCGCTTGAAGAAATAGTGAAAATTTATAAAATAACTTATAAATTATTTATAAAACTTATTATTTATTATTTAACTTATTATTTATATAACTTATATATTATTTATAAAATAATTTATAATTATAATAAGTAATAATTAAAATCAGTAAGTGGGTTTCAAATTTATTACCTATTAACAACAAATAAAGAGATAGTCCTGAGACAATAATCCTGAGAAACTCTACTCGCGAAGATTATTTTCGTCCGAAGCTTTCCCTCGCGTTCTCTAACGCGAAGCCGCGAAGCGCGCGAGCGACTGCAAAAGCTAGGAACCAAGATTTTAACGCGCTACAGTCCATTAAAAGCGACGATTGGGATAACACGGATCAAACGGCGGTGTAAAATCACGAGCAGCAGCACCGGCAGCGCACCGAGGAGGTTCAAGACCATCGAACATTATCGTATCGTTCAGAGTGCCAGCTGGCTTCGGCTATTTTAACTCGAATGGTCTTAGACGTGAATTATGACCGGGCGACCGATATATCCTGTGTGTAGCGAAGCTGAGGTGTTCCGAGTTCGGTAGATCGGCCGAAATGTTTACAGACAAAAGCTCTAAACGTCTGGCAGCGGTATCGGGCGTCCTGGGCGTTCGCTACTTCGTCATCCTCGAGAGTAAACTTCTCTCATGGATTAACGGTGCTTCGTATATCGCTCGGCGCTTAAGCCAATCAAGGAAACGACACGCGTTTCGTCAACTACCTATTAAAACCGTCCTTGTTTAATCCGGTTAAACGAAGCAATTTCGCGTGCGTGAAGTTGGCACCTCATTTTTTAGCACCGCAAGTTTTGACATGAGTTCCATTTGCACCCACAATAGTTCTATAGTTCCTGATAGGTTATAGCAATAGTTCCGTCGAATTAATAAAAAAAATGAATTTATTAAAATATGAGGTGCCAACTTACCACGGCACCGCAACATTAAAAAAAAATTATTTTGATAATTTTATTTTACAGTTCTCGAAGTGCTCTATAGTTCCTGATATGTTTTAGCAAGAGTTCCGGCCTCTAACTATTTTTAAACAATTTTTAAACTTGAGTACAAGAACCGCATTACAAGAGTAAACTCTGGGGTGCTGGCAGTTCTAGCCGACTTTTTGACGTTTTCCGGTAGTACTGCAATAGTTCCGAAGCTTCACATAGGTTTTAACGAGAGTTCCGGCCTCTAAGTATTTTTAAATAATTTTTTAACTTTACCGTTGGCACCGCACTCAAGAGTGAACTCTGGGGTGCTGGCAGTTCTGGCCGACTTTTTGACATTTTCCGGTAGTACTGCAATAGTTCCGAAGCTTCACATAGGTTTTAGCGAGAGTTCCGGCCTCTAAGTATTTTTAAATAATTTTTTAAGTTTACCGTTGGCACCGCACTCAAGAGTGAACTCTGGGGTGCGGTGCCAACGGTAAAGTTAAAAAATTGTTTAAAAATAGTTAGAGGCCGGAACTCTTGCTAAAACATATCAGGAACTATAGAGCACTTCGAGAACTGTAAAATAAAATTATCAAAATAATTTTTTTTTTATGTTGCGGTGCCGTGGTAAGTTGGCACCTCATATTTTAATAAATTCATTTTTTTTGTTAATTCGACGAAACTATTGCTATAACCTATCAGGAACTATAAAACTATTGTGGGTGCAAATAGAACTCATGTCAAAACTTGCGGTGCTAAAAAATGAGGTGCCAACTTCACG
>NW_022639491.1:55346-65389 GCF_010583005.1 Odontomachus brunneus | reverse complement strand
AAAAATAGTTAGAGGCCGGAACTCTTGCTAAAACATATCAGGAACTATAGAGCACTTCGAGAACTGTAAAATAAAATTATCAAAATAATTTTTTTTTAATGTTGCGGTGCCGTGGTAAGTTGGCACCTCATATTTTAATAAATTCATTTTTTTTATTAATTCGACGGAACTATTGCTATAACCTATCAGGAACTATAGAACTATTGTGGGTGCAAATGGAACTCATGTCAAAACTTGCGGTGCTAAAAAATGAGGTGCCAACTTCACGCACGCAGCAATTTCTCCCTCTCTCCTTCCATTTTGACTAAATAAACTGCCGAACTCGATCTTGATCACTTTCTACGCTTGCCGGATATCGAGATATGCGCGAGATATACATTATTCAACGTCGCGATATTTAGTGTGCACGTAACTTTTGACAGACAGCAAATCAAATCGATTTGCTTCAAATTTCTTGGAGTGAAATCTTCACTCAAAATGAGTGAGAAGTGGCAATATTTCCACTCGAAACAATAGTGAAAATACCGCCACTCGAAGTCGCAAGAGTGAATGTTTCATTTAAGCTTTTGAGTGGATTCTAACTTCTTCGTTATGAGCGAATGTTTCAATCAATTAAAGTGAGTACATTTCTGAAGCACATTAGATTCACTCTTCAATTTCGAGTGAAAATATCCACTCGACGATTCAGAAGAAAGAATTCACTCTCTATATAAGTAAAAAATCATTCAATTTCGAGTGACTCAGTGGCCACTCCACTACTTTTTGAGTGAAGTTTTACTCCAGGATATTTAGAGAGTAGAGAGTTAAACTAGATTTTATTTTTTAAGTAAAATATTTCGAGTATAAAAAATATCGGTATTATAAATCGATTATAATATTCAAGATATTTACCGCAAAGCGTAGTTGACCTTTCGCATTTCTTCAGTAGCGAATGAGTCGCATCACGCGCAGCATTGCGAAATCAGTACTATCGTATGAGCGTGCGGAATCTAGCGATGCCTAGCGATCGAAAAAAAACGAGGCACAGAAAAAAAGGGAGAGAGAGAGAGAGAGAGAGAAGCATCATTCATTCGCGAACAACGCGAGAAGATTGCGTTACGTTATAGCTCAACTATTTCTTCTATAGTGTTATTGGCATGCCAATTACATTTAACCTCTTAACTTGCTCATTTGTCTTTCTTTGTTGCTATACTGCAGTGCGGGTTTAACATATACGCTGAAATAAAACAGACCAAGTCTTTGAGTTAAGCAAATTTGCTAAGCAGTTGCATCAACTGCAATCGAGTCAAAATAACAAAAGTTAAATCTGTTCAATAATCTGGAAGTTTCAACTAAAAATTTAGCTCAAAATAAACGATAAGTAGAAACTGAAATGTAGTTATATATGGACGCTATAAATGTTCTTCCAACTAATAAAAAGATTTGATTTAACTGCATAATATAAGTAACTCTACCTCTGGATAAAAGGTTAAAAAATTAGATGATAAGTACATTGAATTAATGATTTTGATAATTGGACGTTTGCGTTGTTCAATTAGAAATAATAATTACGAGAGTTTCATCAAAATTGTTAACTATATAATATGCAGAGTTCAGATGTACGACTCAGCAGCCATCGATAGGGTACGCTGTCTATTTCGCTCGCTCGCAGATAAATTTTCATTGAGACGAGATATAAGTGGGCAAGCACCATTTGAAGCTTTATACAATATGCGACTGCGTACTTCTTGCGACTTGACAGATCCGCATTGAAATCGTAAGTTTTTTTTTTTTTTGATAATAATCTCTTCACTCTAAAAATTCACTGGAAGCGATAGTGAGATACTGTCAGTTGGAATCCCAAGTGTAAATGTTTCACTCTAACTTAGAGATTTTCTCAATCCAGAATAAATTTGTCTCGGTGACGATGGAGATAACATCAGACTTATATGAAAATATTTACTCGACACGATTCTTGATGAGACAATTCATTTTATACGAATGAAGTGTCGCTCGAATTCGAGTAGCTGTCACTGCTTTTCGGACGTAATTTCGCAAGAAATTCAGGGAGTAACGAAAACACTTACTCCTTGTTCTCAGGTATCGGCTCATTAACTACCTGATGTTCCCAGCATTCATCTCTCTGCGGTCTTTACAAAACAAAAACGACTCCCTTTTGACCGATATTCTCTTTCTGTCGTAACGACATTGTTAATAGTGTCATTTAAGTCGCGACTCTCTTTCCCACATGATACACGATCCTCCTTTGCTCCGTCGTGCCCGACGGGCTTGGCCGTGCGGAACATTTGGCGTACAGCGAAACGGATTTACCTACTTGTTGAAACCGAGCTGTACAGCTCGCTGGTCGGTAACGAGTTGGGAACACGTGCGCGAACGCGACGTAAGACGCCGCCGGGACCGAGGACAACGTCGTGCTTCGTTTAACGCGTGATATCCGCATCTGCTGACCCTGGCAAGTAACACGAGCCTTTACGACGTACGCACTTTTAGAGGCGTTCGCAGCGCACACCTTCAGTTACACCGACGTTTCCTCGCTTTTCTTCCCCCGGAGTTCTCCGCGTACGTATCGAGCATACTCGTCCGACTGCGCTCCCGATGTTTTGTGTCGCGCTCTGCCAACGTGGCCACGCGAATGTGTCTTATCAAACGCGCGATGTCACGCGAGGCGGCCGCGATTATGCGTTGTATGCGTTTTAACGAGCACGCCCGCCCGCCCGCTCAGACGAATTCGCGAAAACGTATATCTACCTTAATACAGCGATATCGCTTCCCGGAACATTCGCCCGAAACCGGAGACAGAGAAATTAGAGCACGTAATCTCCAAACGCAACACTCAAAACGTATTTGGATCGCGTACTACCGAGCATCTCGGTTATGAGACCGCGAACGGTAAAGTGCCGAAATGAATTCCGCTTCTCGTTCAAATTCCCGTTCAAAAAATACGTGAGATATACGTGAGAAAATACGTAAAACGCACGGAGAAGCTCTTCGCAAGTAACAAGAACTTCTAAAGATGTCTTAAAGCGTTTTAACATGTTTACTACTATGGTCTATTTGGTAGATATAATTTGTTTTATATGTCCTCAATGATAATGCTAGTATCATTGAAACAAAATCGAACAATGATATTAATGAAGTAAACTATTGCTATTTAATGGATATAAAGTTTGATCTACAATGTGTTATTTGCTTCCTGTTTTGTTTTCTTTATCTCTTTCTGACTTACATCTTAAGCCTTAAGCCTAATCTATAATGTGCTCTTTGCGTTCTGTTTCTTGTCTTCTGTCTTTTTCTGACTTAAAGCTTAAGGTTTGAGTCAAAAGAAATAAAGAGATAAAAGCAAGAACACATTGTAGATCAAGCTTTAAACTAAAAAAAGACAGAAAACAAAAAAACAAGAAGCAAAAAGCACATTAGATTAGGTACAGATTAGGTTTTAGTGGTACTGGGAGAAATCAACGAAAAGCTATTAAGTTTAAAGAACAATTCAATAGGTGTGTGGGCATAATAATTTTCATTGAGCAACTGGTGCATTATTATGGTTATTAAAAAATGCTAATATGAAAGAATTGGAAAATCTCCCATTTGATCCCAGAACATTGCTGAATATTTCAAAAAGTACAACTATATTAGTGTTAAATTTCCCCGTTGGAAGATATTCATCATTAATTAAAAATGCTCTTATGAACGTATTAACCTTTAGACTGCCGGCATTTTTTCATTAAAAAAGTGTTTCTTTTTCTCAAAAAATTTTCTATATAAGTAACATACACATGACGCAGAATTTTGAGATTTGTGTAAAGCCACAAAAGTGGGTTTCCCGGCAGTCTAAAGGTTAAGAATTGTAGAGAGAGAGAGAGAGTCAAAAATAAAATAACTACAGATATAAAAGTCAACGTTAATATTGATGGCTTACTACTAGCAAAAAGTTCTAAAAACCAGTTCTATTCGATATTAGAGAAAATATATCTTAAAATTTGTGAATCATTTCGGAGCCATCACGGATATAGTAAACTTTCCTATACGAATATATTTTTTGAAGATTTTATCACAGAGTATATTTCTTTAAATAATAATAAAATACAGAAGAATAATGCTATTACCCATACAGCTTCTTATATAAAAGTTTCTTTGACATCCATTAGATCTCAAATTTAAGAATCCTTTAAGATATCTTTTACGGTGTTTTTATATCCTCTAAAATCGATGCATTTTCATATCCATTATGTTATCTTCTGGATGTCATTGTTAGACATCAGCTTTCAGATGTGAACTCTTTTTGACAATATATTGCCCACTGAGTCTAATCCCGATTGATCCAACCGTTTAGCAAGAAATAGCGATGAAAATAGCAGAGGGAGAAAGAGAGGTGAACACGACGGGACGTATAAAACCGTGACTGTTATACCGTGAACACATATAAACGAGTATGGAGCGTAAGAACGAACCTAAGTGTAGGTGTACGCTCTTCAGAGCAGCGGCCTTACAAGGTCGTCTCGCGTTTGAGATATGTACTTCGTTATAACTTTCCCTAGACCACTCGAGCGTATTAATCTAGTCGATCTATTGCCAGCAAACTCATGCCATTTCATTACGCTCAGCCAGACTCGAGAATTCCTCGAAAATCACTATAGCGAGCCGTCAACGCAAGTGACCATCTATAATATGCGGAGTAAACTTAGCGTAAGTTGGAATAAGAACCGATTTTTCCAACCTCTCTTCATAAGTTAAATCCACAGATATCTATACTAAATTAGATTGCTAACACACCACCATTGCATGTAGCATGGCTTGCATCACGTCTGTGAAGATGGCACCACATTAAAAAAAAAAAAATCAATTTATTATCATAGTTCTGATCGCACCCCGATTAGTTCTAGAGTTCTAGATAACATTTAGAAATAGGCGAAATAAAGTAAAAAAACTAATTTTGAAGTTTGGAGGTGCTAAGTTCACAAAATGAGATCAGAAAAATGACAGTAACTTTTTAACGGTTGCACCAAGTGAATTTCATCATTAGAATTTTTTATAGAACTCTTGTGATGTTATCCAGAACTTCAGTCGGGACGCTGGAATTATTGAAAAAAATTTCACCCTTTCAGGACTTAGAAATTTTCACAAAACCGAATCTTTGAACGACTAGAACTTCTCTCTCATTGGTTTTAGTTCGAAGATTCATGAAAATAATCGACAGAACTCATCGGGGTGCTACCAGAACTCCGATCGGAACGCTGGAATTATTTAAAAAAATTTTATCTTTTTAGGACTTAGAAATTTTTACGAAACCGAATCGTCGAACGGCTAGAACTTCTCTCTCATTGGTTTTAGCTGAAAGATTCATAAAGATAATCGACAGAACTCTTCGGGGTGCTACCAGAACTCCGGTCGAAACGCTGGAATTGTTAAAAAAAATTTTACCCCCAAAAGACAGACATTTTCACGAAACCGAATCTTCGAACGGCTAGAACTTCTCTCTCATTGGTTGCAGTTGGAAGATTCATAAAAATAATCCATAGAACTTTTCGGGGTGCTATCAGAATTCCAGTCGGAATGCCGGAATTATTTAAAAAAATGTTACCATCAGGTGCTTAGAAAAAAGATCTAATTTTTTAAATTTTGCCAACAAAATTTTTTCCTGTGTGTTATTTATGTTTTAGTGCTACTTCTGATAGTCCTCTTCCTCCCCAAATTATTCTATCGATTGTCTTCCTAACTCTAAACGTTACAGTTGACAGAAATAATTTATAGCGTTTTGAATTTTCAGAATGGTAAAGTTAGCCCTCCCGTGACCTTGTAATGGTATGCTCGCTGCTGTGAGTTCTGGTAGCATCCCGACGAGTTCTATCGATTATCTTCATGAATCTTCGAGTTAAAACCAATGAGAGAGAAGTTCTAGTCGTTCAAAGATTCGGTTTCGTGAAAATTTCTAAGTCCTGAAAGGGTGAAATTTTTTTTAATAATTCCAACGTTGCGACTAGAGTTCTGGATATCACCACAAGAGTTCTATAAAAAATTCTAATGATAAAATTCATTTGGTGCAACCGTTAAAAAGTTACTGTCATTTTTCTGATCTCATTCTGTGAACTAAGCACCTCCAAACTTCAAAATTAGTTTTTTTTACTTCATTTCGCCGGAATTATTTCTAAATGTTATTTAGAACTTTAGAACTCATCGGGGTGCGATCAGAATTATGATAATAAATTGATTTTTTTTTAATGTGGTGCTATCTTCACAGACGTGCTTGCGTCTGATAGTTTCCGGTGTATGCGAGAAAATGGCCACATATTTTCACTACGTTTAAGGTGCGTTCGGGGAGCTCGCTATTAGCGCTACCGTGTCTTTCTATCCTTGTTGCTATCTAAGGAGTAATACAGATAGAAGAACGCGATAGTGTTGGTAGCGTGCTCCCCGAACACACCCTATGTCATAAAATTCTTTTGCTGGAAATGAGCAGAGCAAATAACGTCCATACCATTTATTTTTTTGTTGCGACATTTTTTGACAATAAGATACTGGCATTTTTGGTTTTACGACAGTAATTTAATGGCCCCGCTGATTCACATCGTACGTTGTAAGATACTCACATAAGTGACACACAGAACCGCCGCCATTTTTTCGCATACAACCGGAAATTTCATGCGACGCAAGTCCGAAGCCATAGAGGTATAGGACGAGTTTTTTAATTCATCGATGGATCCATTGTATGATGCGTAAATACAGCGAAATACTGCAATTGCGTATCATGCGATGGATCCATCGATAAATTAAAAAACTCGATTATATTCTATAACTTTTACCGACATCGTTATGTATTATTGCGTAGATTTTTTTTATTATGAAATAACTGCGCAACGATACATAACGACATCATTAAACATTATAAAATAGATTCCTTAGTTAGCAATCTAGTTTAATATAGACATCTGTAGTTAAATCATATGTTTGTCTTTATTTCTTCTTTAAAATAGACAAAGCAAATATATGATTTAACTGTTAATTTATCAAGAGGTTGGAAAAATTGATCCTAAGAAATAAAAATTTATTTCGTTTACGCTTGTACTTTAATTCTCTTATACCGGAAGTATTTCTCTCAAATAAAAGAAATACTCTGTAAGACAGTTAGAGTGCAGACGTGTAAAAACGAAATAAATGATCTTCATTTCTTACTCCAACTTACGCCAAGCTTACTTCGCATATTGTAGACTGCCACTAATCGTTACGTATGCTTGCACAGCATCCACGGTAATCTCGACTTGGTAGGGCCCTTTTAATACACATAACGTCGAAAAATGCGCTCAACCGGAAAGAGACAAACGATCGAACGTTCGGTGCGCGGATGATTTCCACTTGAATGAATAATCGTAATCACTCGAAACTATCTATTCGCGAGAGCAAAGCCGCCGCGCCGCCGTGATCGACGAGAGGGTGAATTAGCGCCGATCGTAAAACGTGAAAACAAAACGACGCCGTGTTCAGCGTGAAAGAAACAAAAGGAAAGAAAAAAAGCAATAACGACAGACTCACCTTCGTTCGTGAAGTTCTGCTCGATCAGAGGCCGGCCGAATGTGTTAACGAGATGCGTGGTGACGTGCAGGCCGGCGGCTTGCTGCTTCTTCTTCCTCCACGTCTCATTGACGACCCGCTCGACCGTTGAATTCTTCCGTATTCGAGCGGCGTCCGGCTCGAGCCTGTCCATGTTGCGTACGTCCGACCACAATATTACCAACAGTATCACGAGCAAAACGATGGCGAGCGCCGCGCCTATCGTGGCGACGCGGTTCGAAATCCGCGACATTTCTGTGATTCCGCCAATGGCGGTGCGCGCGCGCATCCGCTCCGTTCGTGCTCGGTTTTTGGCGCTGCTGTCTGACGGCGATCACCGATGTATCACGACGAGATCGATTCTCTCATTGACCGTGTCGCGCGTGTTGTCGCTTCAATCGATCATCTTGAGCGCGCCATCGGGAGACAAGATAGAGAGAAGAGGAAAGGAAAGAGAGAAAGAGGAGAAAGAGAGAGAGAGAGAGAGAGAAATAAAAAGAAAGAGAAAGAGCGAGGATTATCTGTTCGCAGCGAATGGATATTTCGAAGCGAGCCTCTCCTCCGTACCTTCGTATACACCCATAAAACCCTCGCGCAACAGGAGGAGATCTCAAGGTCCTTCTTCCTTCTCTTGAATCTTGTTTTCCTCGCGAAGCGCGACTCGCCGGCAGAATGCAACCGGGATCAACACAACGTCCATTAAAGAACGCGCGAATCTCGCCTCGCGGTCTTCTTATCTTCCACGAAGGACCTCGACCATACCATACCGCCTGGCTGAGGAGGTTATTACTTGAGGACTGGCCGGCTACGAGAATCGAAATGCATCATGCCGATCGTGGTCGAATGTTCAAGGGCGGATATCATAGCTCGTGGTGTATCAACCGTTCCTCGCTCGATCCTGCCGTTTCGTGTCTCACACGTGCGTAATAGCCTTACGTCTGTTGTGCCAACTTCGTCGCGATCCTTCTTTTGACGATCGCGCGAGGAACATCTCAAGTGCGAAGTACCGGCACCACGCGTGCTCAGATCAACGGTCGATGGCGATGTAAATAGTGTAAACAACGCGACGGTCGGGACAACCCAAGTCTTCGCTTTGTGAACGTTGTTGTCAATCTCAAGTCGGGGCAGCTGATCAATGTTTTCCTGAAACCAAACAAAAAACAGCCGTTTAATGTGAGAAAATGAGAATTGTGCTGAAGTGCAGTTAAATTATAAGTTCTTGAAGGCCGGTTGTTTCAACTTCTTGGTAAATTAACTCATAGTTAAATCATATGTCCTTGTTTTTCCTTCAATTTAGATAAAGACAAACGTATTATTTAACTATCAGTTATCTTACCAAGAAGTTGGAACAACCAGCCTTGAGTCTTTTTTTTGTTGCTTAACGTATCTCCAGTTCTGTTGACTAATTTTAGCTAATTGACACGCTTTCTTTCTCCTAGTTTGTCTATTCCATTCTTAGATGAACTAGGTTACATTTTTTGCTTTTAAAGTGATACAAGTAATTAACCTAGCGTGGAAAAGAAGTGTTGTGTGGAAACTTTTCAGTTTGCAGCACCAGTCTAGCTAAAAGGAGCAGACCTCTTGACTCGATTTACATTTGCAAATCCGGCGCGGAATGTGATGTCAGACGTTCCGGGTTTCAATCAAATCACCTGATTTCCCGCGCGCGAACGTTCATCGCATGTCTTTTATTGGTCTCCTCGAGACTTGCGATCGAAGCCGAACTTCACGCCGAACTTCACGCTATCACGACCGTATCGGAGAAGTGTCTACATAGTGGCGTATATATGTATTTTTATACCTCTGTTTCTTTTTCGCAGAGGAAGCGAGAGGGAGAGAAAGGAAGAAGACGATATTTTTAGAGGAATGTCGGCTTTTTTCGGGAGGGGAAATTCAAAGCCGCCACATCGTCAAGGCTGAGCGAATGAAATATAAAAGCCGCTCGGCACGCGGCTACCGACCTCGGAATCTCTTAAGGTCTGGGTCAAACTATTCTTGTCGCGTATCGCACGCGCTGGGCTTTGATCGCATCGGCCGATGGATCGATCAATCTTTGTCTTGAAGTTTCACGCGATTCGCGCGACCCGCCATCTCGTTTGCGCGTTCAAATATACATATCGCGCGATTATCTCCGGCCTTTCTGTTCTTTGAAAGAATCTGAGATTACGAACCATCTCTGTATACGGAAAAAACATTATGGTGGGGGCGCATACATAAATTTGATGCCAACGAGATTCAATATAGAAAACGTTTCTTCTGTGTACGATATATTATTATGTACGATTAATATATATATACTTGATAAAATATATTGTGTACTAGTATTTATTCTGTAAATTTCTTAGAATAGGATTTCACTCAAAACATCGCAAAAAATCACTCTCGTGATGAGCATTGTATCATAACAATCACAAAAACGCCGGTTTCTTGTATATGTTTATAGTTTTTATTCTCTCTCTCTCTCTCTCTCTCTCTCTCTCTCTCTCTCTCTCTCTCTCTCT
>NW_022639491.1:41814-54920 GCF_010583005.1 Odontomachus brunneus | reverse complement strand
TCTCTCTCTCTCTCTCTCTCTCTCTCTCTCTCTCTCTCTCTTTCTACACACACACACACACACACACATATATATATATATATAAAGAGAGAGAGAGAGTGTGTGTAAAAAATATAAACATAGACAAGAAACCGACGTTTTTTGTGATTGTTATGACAATACATACTCATCACGAGAGTGATTTTTTGCGATGTTTTCGATTATATATTGAGATAAATGTTAATTTAACTAGATCTGAATTACGTTACAGTTTGGTTTTATACTATCGTGCCGAAACATTCTTCCTCTCGGACGGATACTATAAGAACAACGATGAACGTCGTCACGTCGCTTTGCAATGCCACGGAATGGAAAATTAACGCTGGCCGTCGCGTTCCTTGTGAATACGCCTCGCCGTGTAAAACTCAATTCATACTATTCGCACGGCGGAAGATGGATCGGCAATACAATAAATCGTCGGACGATGAAGCGGAGCTTCATTAATACTTTCGAGCGCCCGTATACCGGTCCAGTGAGTTATCCGAAGAATTCAATCAGTTATTGCTGAAAGGAGTGCTGCTTACAAGAAGAAAAAAGTAATGCGAATAGGTAGGATCGGCTATACCAATCGTACCCAAAGAATTGCCTTCTCATTAATCGTCTTATTTTTAGAACGCGCAGACGATCACTTCACGGTAGTTAACTGAAATTTAACGAACGACTCACGATCGTGTTTGCGTTGTCCTACGTTCGTCATGAGCGCTTCCGATCGGCGATTCTCTTCCCGACAATGTGGATCGTCGATTAAGATAAAACACCCAATTATTGTGACATGACTCCTTTATAGTCATTGATACTCTAGAAAAACCTAGTTTTTTCTCACGACTCACGGCATTTGTCCATAGTCTTACTATGAAGTTAATTAAAAGATACTTTTTTAAAACCATGGAGCGCAAACAAGAAGTTTAACTGCAATACTGGTCGTAAAAAAATTAAGAGTTTTTGTAGAGTGTCAATGACTAGGGAGAACGTCAATTATTGGGTATTTTATTTTATCCTAATCGTGTAAATGAAGACGATATTCGACGCGACTCCGCCGACTTCTATGCGGATACCATGAACTGAGCTTAACGCTGTGTGTGCGCGCACACACGCAGCAGGCAAGACCGAATGAGAGACGAGGAGTGGAACTAGGTGGAAACCGGTAGTGTGCATTTTCAAATTACACAGCGTCAGGAGTGCGCATCTTAAACGCCGAATGTAAATTTACACACCGGCCTCTGTCCTTCCACCTGCCTGATCAGATACGCTACGCGAGTGCGCGACTCCGAACTTTCGTGCAATGTAAACAATCTCACGGGCGTCAACAACCGATAATTCGACCCGCGACATATATCTGACGGTGTCTCGCGTAGAAAATGCTCGTGCCACGCCATTGAAAAAGAAAGAAAAGATCGCGAGAACAGTTGAGCGAACAGAACACATAACAGACCACAGACAATAGCCTCAACCATCAGGTTACGTCTTTCTAAAGCGAATAATATATCTTAACAGGAAGCTTTAAAATGGAGTCTTCTTTTGTGTGTATTATTGACTAGAGACATAATTGTCTTAAAAGCCAATCTTTGGTCTCTAAAATGAAGTAACTTCATGTATTAAAGCCATGTATTAAGGCCGGTCTGCGTGCACTCGTTTAGAGTACTCGTTTAGAATACTCAAAGAGTATTGGTTATTGAATAATGCTCAAACGACAGGTTTTCCTATTGGACATCAAATACATTTGGAAATTTGTCAGATAATGTTCGAATCGTGTTCTGCAAACGTGTGAACGTGTATAAAAGATATCATAGAGTTTTCCGTCGCTTCGCGCCGCGTAATCTATGCAATTTCAACGATACAAGATTCGAGTCACACTTTGGAAGTGAATTGCGCGACGCGTATGCGTATGCGCGCGCGCGTTCGCGGCACACAGACCCTAAGCCTAAAAATACAGATTTAAATATTGCGTAACGCGTCGATGCCAACGGTAACTCATTTTCACGGGCACGAGTCGGACTCAAAAGAGGAGGTGGTGCACATACATACATACATACACACACGTACATTCAGTGCGACACTTGGTGGAATCTGTCGCGACGCCGCCTCGGCGGCGACGATCTTCGTCCAAGATTGTCGCCCCGAAATTCAAACTCGCCCCATATCTATGCGCGCGATAACTTTCTCGTTTCTTGCAGTCTTGAGCCTCTTGGACGTCGACGCGTCGGAATCGCGATGTTTCGCGCGTGCACAGAGGAGAGACACTTACCTCGAATCGCGCAATTGGAGGAGCGAAGGAGAGAATATCGTCTAGAAGAGGATGCCGAGTGGGCGCGCGAAGGAACGAACGAACGAACGGACGAACGAATGAATCTCGACGAGAAGAAACGCGCCGATCGGGAATCTCCTCTTCCGTCGCACTGTCGCCGTACTGTTCCCCCACGAGGTCGGAGCGTCGACGGTCATTCGCCGCGATGTCGACGATTAGGAAGAAGCCCGAGGGGCGAGAGAAGACGATGCGTCGGGAAACGTAGTGACCGCGAAGACGAGACGAGCGACGCCCGCGCAGACACAACGAACGAACGTCCGACCTGACCCGCTCGCACGCACCGACTGAAGTTGCCCGAAGCGCCGATCCCTTACGACCTCCTCCTCCCTGCACCACCACCTCCACGTTCCTCTTATTCTTTCAGACTTCGCCTCTGTCCCTGTCGCTCTCCCACTTTCTGCCGGTCTCTCGCAACGGCCACGGACAACGATCTCACCAATACTATGTCATCTGTGTGCTACTCCTCCGCTACCACCTACAGCCGTCGCACACGGATACCAGCACCCTGGAGATACACGTACTCGAATAACAGATCCTCTCCACGAATTATTAACTGGTTTGCATATGCCATTGCTGAAATTTCGTTGTAACGTAAACCGCCTTTATTGGCGCGTAGATACTTTGTTTTCGGGTTGTCTAGCTCGATATTCCGTCGTAGTACTATCGATACCTGAAAGTATGAACGCGTCGAACATAGCGAACACGCTTTTCGTTTATTTGGAAATTAACTAAATAAATGAGTTAACACTTTGATCTCTCTCCTGAGGGATTCTACTGTTATCTTGATTAGATTAAGTCGGTCTATTTTGGAGAGCGTGCTAATCGTGCTTAAACATTCGGCAGATGGGCACTTCCCAAATAAACCTATCTCGCTTAGATATTTATGTGTCGCCGCTGTAGTGTAAAGAAATAAGCAACCTTGTGAGTAACTACTAACAGTCAGTCGTCAGCGTTTGACACTATCACGTCGTGTAACCCTTGCAATTAGTATTCCGTTCGTCGCTCAACATCATAAGCGCCTCTGTCTCTCTCTCTCTCTCTCTCTCTCTCTCTCTCTGTCTCTCTCTCTCCCCTCCTCTCTTTAGACTAAATAGATATATTTAGAGAAAACATACACGAAAAGTCTAAATATTCATGCATTTTAACAATCTGTAGACTGATTCAGTCTCCAGGTAGATTGATTAAAAGTAGTAACATTTTTCTTCGATAAATTTTGCATCCCGTATGCAATAAAAGAATTTGATTTTTAATAATTCTTAGGAGATATGTTTTCCTATCGAATATGCATTGCAAAACTTATATCGAGAAAAAATATTGCTACACTTAATTTATAGTTAACTATACTACAAAATAATAGCATAGTGTCTACACTTTGTCATCAAGGTTTGATAGTTTTACAATTAATATTATAAATAACAAGTTATTTTGGATACAATTTTTTAAATTAATTTAGGGGTTTTTTTCTATTGTGCCTTCTCCATTTTTTTAATAATTAATTGATTAATATTAAAACTTAAAGCTCGTTTCAGACCACATATTGAAAATTGAAATTCGACCAATCAGGGTAAAGCAAGCAAAATAATATTGTCTGATTGGTAAATTCTATTCTCCGTCTCGCTATGCATTGACTCTGAAGCGAGCTTTAAACTCTTTGGTTGTGATCACGCTATAAACACTTCGGAATTTGAATCTTGTGTTTTATCATAATGTGCCAGCGAGATTTTAATGTCTCAAAACGTTTCTCATGATATATCGATTTTATATTTGTAATATTTTTGTGTAACAATACGTACTATCAGATATATTCGTGCAACTGCAAAGTCACATAACCTATTGACATGTCACTGGCGACGCACAAGCAGCTATACTAACGTTGAATTAAAGATGTATCATCAGTTATCTTCTTAATGAAGTTCATCGTTCACGTTTTACGGTGGCAAAAAAAAATATACATAGTGATATTTCTATAATCTAATAATTCGATTTCATATCGACGTCATAATGTGTGGAATATTTTGTTCTATATATCGATCTACAGACGACGCTGAAGGCTCTAAACAGGTATAAAAAATAACTATATGAACAATTATTATAGTAATTAAATCATGAAATATAAAATCCAAGTAAATTTGGAATGCAAATTTTAATATACTTAGTTTCAGTGGAACATTTGTAAGGATCTAATTTCTACACGAGGTCCTGATCATTTAGCAGATAAACACATATCGTTAAATCATGAGTGGCAAGGATATTTTGCTAGTGCAGTATTGTGGATGCAAGGACCAAATATAACAACACAACCAAGTTTAGATCTCAATGGTAATCTGCTACTTTGGAATGGAGATCTTTTCTCAGGTTGTTTGGTATGTGTATTTATCAAATATTTCCAATACAGCCTTGTGCTTCCTTCAAATATATTTATGAATATATATTTATCTTTTAATTATATATATAATTATACAACAAATTCTGATAGAGATCTCATTGATTTTAGGCAAAAGATGATGTTTGTGATACAATTACAGTACTGGGTGAATTTGAATCAACTACAGATATCATACCTGTGCTTCGCAAGATTGAAGGCCCTTATAGTTTAATATACTATCAAAAGTCGAGCAACATATTATACTTTGGACGAGATATTATTGGGCGGCACAGTTTGCTTTTGAAAGTAGATAATGAAGTTAATTCATTAACTCTGACTTCAGTTGCAAGTAAAAAAATGAAAGGGATCATAGAGATACCAGCTATAGGTATCTTTGCAATGAATTTAAATAGTTCATGTATTAACTTAGCATGCTATCCATGGAGAGAGCCAGACTTAAGATTCACAGATGTTATTGAAGCACTGGAGACAAGTTTAAATGTAGATATTAGTATTAGGAAAACTATATTAAACACTTATTCATCACTGACCAATTTGCATCTGCATCCTGATCCAAAGGATTTGGAATATCTAGAAAACATATCTTGCACTAATGATTTTAACAAGATACTGCAGTGTTTATTGGAAAATCAAGAAGTGAATGAAAGAGTTGAACGGCTGACAGAACTTTTGCATCAATCTGTGAAAGTCAGAGTAAAAAAGAAACCGAATTACTGCAAAAACTGCATAAAGGTTGTGTTAAGTGGTGGCAATATTACTTGTACTCACTCAAAAATTGGCATATTGTTCTCCGGCGGTCTAGATTCGGCAATTTTAACAGCGATAGCTGACAAACACATTCCCGAGGATGAAAGTATTGATCTTATTAATGTTGCATTCGAAAAATCTGTAAGTAACCAGAACGTAAGTCATACGAGTGACGAGAAAGAAAATGTAACACAAAAATATGATGTGCCAGACAGGAAAACTGGACGACAAACGTATAACGAGTTGTTGCGAATTTGTCCCAACAGAAAGTGGAACTTTGTACAAGTACGATGTCTAAATTCACAATATACTTCCAGCATACTCGATTATTCCTTTGGAAAATGGTAACGTTTCTTCTAATTGTAATATTTGTTTCAGTGTAATATCACGCAAGTAGAACTACAGTCGTATCGCGCTTCGCGAATCTGCGATTTGCTGCACCCGTTGTGCAGAATTCTTGACGAGAGCCTAGGGTGTGCCATGTGGTTCGCAAGCCGTGCGAATGGTCTTCTCTATCCAAGTAACGAAACATACGAGTCGCCATGCAGGATATTACTTTTGGGCATAGGCGCTGACGAACTGTTCGGTGGATATATGAGGCACAGAACTATATTAAGACATAAAGGATGGGACGCATTAGTGCAAGAATTGAACATCGAATTGGCTAGGATTTCCGAGAGGAATTTAGGTCGGGACGACCGAGTTGTTTCTGATCATGGGAAACAACCTCGATTACCGTATCTGGATGAGAATCTAGTACATTACGTACAACACCTGAAACCATGGGAAAGGTAAATATATTTGTAAATTTAACTAAAAAGTAGTAATAATCCCCCCTCTCCCTCAGCTAATCAATGATAATGAAGGAATATGAAATTGTCATTAGGTGCTACCCAACCGAAAGAATGCCGACTGGATTGGGGGATAAGTTACTATTACGTTTGTTAGCGTGCAACATCGGCTTCCAGAGCACGGCTAATTTTCCCAAAAGAGCTTTCCAATTTGGCTCGCGAATTGCTAACAGCAAGGAGAATGCTAACGACATATCGAATAGATTATAAAATGTGGGTAATATTATTTATCCAAAGATTTTATTAGCCTTTTTTTATGGGTACATTTTTAAATTGAAATGAAAGAAACAACTGTTGTTATTATTGTAGTCGCAGCTGCGATAGTTGTACTTATCAAGTAGTTTAATTATACTATGTTATGTATATTTGAGAGCGTTTTGTCATATTTATTTGCAGATTTTAAACTATATTTTACTTGCGCTGCGATATGTTTTGAAGTTCCTAAGTTGAAGACATTTTAGATGTGCGATTCACTCTGTGCGGCAACATCTATGCTTACCGAGAATAGCACGAGACTTCGTTAAGGCGTGTAAGAATTACCCACACAGATGTACGAGCCTCTTATCAATCGTGTGTTACAGCAGATAATAGACATAATATCTGACATCGCGTTGTTGAAAATCTCTGTTATCACTGAGATAACTTTTGCGAATCTTTTCAAAACATTGTGTTTTAAGTGTGAAAAAATGTCTACAAAGCGAATGATATTAGAGGGAAACATCAAGGCGTTCACGAAAGCAGATGTGTTCCTTACTCCTCCACCGCGAGATTTAGAGGAACAGTTTTATATTCTGCTCACTCCCGGCGCTATTGAATTTTTAGTTCGTTTGATCACAAGATTTGAGAATGACATTGATCGCTTATATACGGAACGACTTGGTCGAAAATATGAATTACAACGTACAAGACAGCTGCCACAGTTTCCAGCCTTTTCGGATGTTGCGCGAGCAGAATGGAAAGTAACGAATGTTTGTAAGTATTATCTTCGTTTTCAATGTTACTTTGACTCTTCCATTAATCGTAATTTAATAATTTTTTAAATATTTCTATTTAAACTTTTATTTGAATTTTTTAAATGATTTATCAGGTTTTATTTGAAGTTCTCTTGTTAACCATCTTTTTTTATTTCAGCCGAACGGTTGCGTAACCGACATCTAGACTTGGCCGATGTCAGTCCATCTGATTTGGAGCACTTCTCCGGCGCTTTACGCGCAGATGTACAAGGAATTCAAGTCGACTTCGACGACGGTCATTGCCCGACTTGGCGAAATCAAATTACCGGCCTATACAATGTTTATCGAGCGATGCGTGGTCATTTGCCGAACGTGCCACATATATCGAAAGGGCCGATTCTTATGTTCCGTCCCAGAGCGTGGAACATGATGGAGCACAATATGAGCGTCAATGGAAAAGAAGTACCAGGACCTTTGTTTGATTTCGCGCTTTTAATTTATCATCACGCTCACGATTTGTTACGACACGAGGTAGGACCGTGTTTCTACTTGTCGAAACTGGAGGATGCAAGCGAAGCGATGCTATGGAACAATATTTTTACATGGAGCGAGCAGATACTTGAGATACCTTACGGTACAATCAAGGCTTGCGTTTTGATCGAGAACATTCTTGCTGTTTTTCAAATGGAGCTTATCCTGTATGCGTTGAGAGACCATTCACTTGGCTTGAATTGTGGGATTTGGGACTATTCTGCGTCGATAATAAGCAAATTAGGTGCTAACAAGAATTATCTTATTCCTGATAGGGAAAAATACGTTAATATGAGTAAATGCTTCTTGAAAAATTATATGAAGTTGGTTATATGGATTTGTCACAAGAGAGGCACGTACGCTACAGGTGGGATGGTAGCGGAAATCTTACCATCTGAAGATCAGAACACTTCCTCGGCTATAGTACACAAAGTGTATCGTTCCAAGTTGACAGAAATTCAAATGGGTATCGACGGTTTCCTAGTATACGACTTAAAATTAGTACCTCATATCAACAAACTATGGAGCGATTATGGGGAATCCACTTCGCAAAACGCGGTCGGTTGTACCTTAACCGTGCATCCTGAAATTTCTGTCGCGGACTTACTAACGTTACCGGTGGGAGGAGTAACAACAAAAGGTCTAATGCACAATATATCCGTAGGAATACTTTTCATCTTTAATTGGTTAAACGGTAAGGGTCATTTCATCTACAAAGGCTTCGTGGAAGACTCTGCAACAGCAGAGATCTCTCGATCTCAGATCTGGCAGTGGATCAGACACGGAGCGCAACTAGAAGATCCGCATGGAGCTGGTGAAATTATCACTAGACGATCCATTCTTGAATGCGCGTCTCATACACTCGCCGAAATAATGGAACGATATGCTAAAGATGATGCAGCTAGAGAAAACATACTTGTGGCATTTAATCTATTCATGGAACTTATCAACCATAGAAACTTTCCCGAGTTCATTACATCATATCTCAACAATGAGCACACTTTTAGAAATATTCATGCCAAATTATAATATATACCTTTGTACTTATTTACACATTTTTTATCAAATATATGGCTTTACATAATATGTACTCTATGTTTTGACAAAAAACCTACTACGTATTGCAAAATATATTTTGTGTAAGTGTAAAAATACTCGATATACATTATTAATTAAAAAATAAGTCTTGTAGAATATTTGATTTTTGCGCTTAGCGCTGCAAGTGTTCCACTGCGACGGAGAGATCAATCACATTGGTTTATTTGACATTCTGGAGCATATGCAACGTCAAATGGACTTTGTTTTGATTCTTGATCGTCGCGCACATGCGCGGACAGCTTTCGTCTCACGCTGCGTACGCGATGCCATCTGGTGAAAAGCTGGTTTAAAAATGCAAGGCCCGAAGACCGTTTTAGATCATATTAAACTAGTAATATAAATTGCAATATTAGATGATTGCTGCTTAAAAATTAAAAAGTGATTCGACGAATTAAATAATTTCTATCTTGTCTTGCTTTGTTCTGATTGGTCAACTTCCAATCTTTAATTTGCATTTCGCAATTTACAATACACTCATAAGTTGAAAGAAATTTTAAGCGTTCACTTGAATATAGTGCTTTTTCGTGTAGAATGTAGTGCTTTTTCGTCTAGAATATAGTAGTTTTTTATTATTTTATTCTACCTCTTTTTTTTTATAAGTGTATTTATATATATACATATATATATACACATATGTATAGTTCATTTCAAGTATTCAAGTGCTTTGTTCTTTTTAGCTGCACTACTGAACTAGAGTTCATAAGTTAAAGTGAGAAAAAATATATTTGTCTCATTTGAACTTATTGCACTAGTTCAGCAGTGCAACTAAAAAGAACAGACCAGAAGTGTATCATAGCGGAGTTAAAAGATAGTCATGATGACTAGCTGTTTGAAAAGATAAACAGCTGTTTAAAAAACAATTAACTTATCTCAGCAAGAAGATAGGTTGGCCTTATCTAAAACAACTAGAGTTGTCTTTCTAAACGCCATTATTTTTGCATTACATTAAAGTGCATTCAGCAAGACACAGTTGCATAATTCATATTGAATAATTCTTTAATATTAAACGATAGGAAGATAGTATAGATTTCTTCCTTTATCAATCATGTCAGAAAAAGAAAATATTTTTTATGAAGGTAATTTGACATCAGAATGGAAAGATTTATCATTGGGACAATTATTATTAAAACAATTAGCACTGCATGGTACTTCTGTGGCACAAGTAAGTTTATATATATTAATTTTTTATAATTGCATAATTTTTTGCTCATTATTTGATATTAATTTTTATCTGATATTAATTTTTTATAATTGTATAATTTTTTGCTCATTATCTGACTGAAATAACATTTTCATAAATTTGTCTTTTTCATATATTATACATATATGTGTGAGAATTGAACACATTCCTTTTTTTATTTTATATTGTTAATAATCATATTTGGCTTATTACTTTATTTTTTTTTATGTTATATCCTTTGCCAATACATTATCATTTTATTTAAGTATTGATGAATCTGAAGTTTACTCAATTGATATTTTTAAATATTATTAAATATTGCAACTTATATATAATAGTTTATATTAATCTATATATATATATATATATATATATATATATATATATATATATATATATATAAAAGTAATAGCAGTCAATGTTTTCAACAGATAAATGCTCATACAGGCAAGGAACAAACATTTGAATACATCTTAAACACCAGTCGTAAGTTGGCAATTTTCCTTCAGAGAGAAGGAATAAGAGCAAATGATGTCATTGCCATATGCAGTGAAAATAATGTGGAATTTGGTATTGTTATATGTGCTATACTCTATTTGGGTGCTACAGTCTATCCATTAAACCCACTGTATTCAGAAAGAGAATTCAAACATGCATTTGCCATTTCCAAGCCCAAGTATATATTTATTTCTGCAATAGCATACAGCAATATAAAAAATATAATTAACAATTTATACTGGTCACCAAAGATATTAATGTTAACTGAACATCACAATACTAGTATAACACAGTTGAATTTGAGCAGAGCGATATCAAGTATATCTGATGATGATATGAATGCATTTAGAGCTGCTTTGATTGATGTGAATAATCATATTGCAGCAATTTTATGCTCAAGTGGAACTACAGGACTACCCAAGGGTGTCATGTTAACAGACAAAAATTTTATTACAGTTATAAAAAATGTGATAGAGTTACAGCTTTATAAGCAAAAATTTACGGCTCTAGCATTACTACCATTTTTCCATGCATATTCCTTCACTGTAATGCTTCTCAGATTCATATCTGGAACCATGAGTGTAATTCTTTCACGCTTTGAAGAGGAATTATTTCTACAATGTATAGAGAAATATAGAATCGAAAATCTGACATTGGTGCCGCCGCTTATGGTGTTCCTGGCAAAACACCCACTCGTAGATAAATATGATTTATCATCTATCAAGGCAATAGTGTGCGGAGCAGCCCCTTTGTCAACGGAAATTCACATGGCTGTGACCAAGCGATTGAATATTCCTGAAATTAGAGAGGGTTACGGATTAACAGAGACTACTCTAGGTGTGCTGTTTTCGACAGGTGATAAGGAAAAACCAGGTAGTTTTATGTTAGCTCCAGCCACGTCAGCAAAAATTATACCACTGGGAGAATTTGGGACAGATAAGACTTTAGGGCCAAATTGTAGAGGGGAATTATGTCTCAAGGGAGATCTAATAATGAAAGGCTATTATAACGACGAAGAGTCTACTAGAAGGACAATTGATAAAGATGGTTGGTTGCATACAGGAGATGTAGGATACTATGATGAAGAGGGGTACTTTTACATCGTTGATCGTATAAAGGAACTTATCAAATATAAGGGCTATCAAGTTCCACCAGCTGAGCTTGAAGAAGTCTTGTTAACGTGTCCTAACGTGAAAGATGCAGCTGTAATTGGCGTACCTGATGAAAAGGCCGGAGAATTGCCAATGGCTTTCATTGTAAAGCAAGATAATTCCAATATATGCGAGAGAGATATAGTCCAGTATGTTAACGAGCGCGTGTCAAATCCTAAACGACTTAGAGGTGGTGTAAAATTTGTAAGTAGCATACCAAAGACCGCGTCTGGTAAAATACTACGCCGACTATTGCGTGATTCTTTACGATCAAAATTGTAAACGTGCCAAATATCTACTTTTTATATGATATTCATATATATGTATACACAAATGTATATTTATATGTCACATATTATGTTCTTTTCAACGATTATATTTCCCGATAATAAAATTTATGATTATCATGATATATTAAATACAATATAATGATTTACTGAGATTATTGGCAAAGATCTCTATGTCTATGTCATGTAATGTATAATAGTAAATTCTGTACAAGATGTCTGATAAAAAATGTTTAATAAACGTTTTTTATGTTTAAAAATGTTTAATTATAGAGTGATAGCATGATTAGAAGTGTAATTATTCTTCTCCTAGTACAAAAATTTATTATATATATATACAGGATGTAAAAAAATTAGACAAACTTTGAGGGGAAATAGAGGACATAAAAACACAAACATATTTTGTTAATAATGTTTTTCTCTACGACGCTTCATTTTAATACTACAGGGTACAAAATAGGAATTTTATGATTTTAATAAAAAACAAACATATAAGTGGAAAAATTAAATTTATTTCAATTACACATATATATTTTAATCTTCAAAAAACAATGAACAAAAGAACGGAACAAAAATGCGCAACTGATTAGCTCAATTTATAATGCTAATGCCGGCGGTACTGTAACTTTCAAGTTTCATTATTCAAAAAGGATTTAATGAAATATACGTTATTATAGTGTTTTGGAAAGCTCTGAAGATAAACTACAAGAATATGCAATAAAGAGTAGGATATTTTATTTAAAAAATTCAAATTGAGTTTGGCGTGACCTTAACGCCTCCATCCAAGGTCAGACAAATAGTAGTCTTTTAGGTCCCCCTCAAAAACCTACAACATTTTTCCATACATACATATTACGCACCGGCGTTAATGCCATCCGAATATCCGTGTGACTCGCACACGATAACGCGTCACTCATACACTGCTGCGTGTAGGTGAGCCATGAGCAGCACGGAGTGGCGAAGAGAGCTAGCGGTATAGATCGTCGGACGTTTGGAGAGGGAATAGTGGTGGGAGTCGCGGATATCTTCCATCCTCTATCGCAAACGTAAGAACGAGAGAAATAGCATTATAAGACGTCT
>NW_022639491.1:41712-41804 GCF_010583005.1 Odontomachus brunneus | reverse complement strand
CGGGACACCGCGTATTGCTCACGTATAGACGAGACAGTGTGAGTCAAGCGTTTTCTTAGTGTGTGTCACACGTATTTTAGGACGGCATTTTT
>NW_022639491.1:41407-41702 GCF_010583005.1 Odontomachus brunneus | reverse complement strand
CACTCATACACTGCTGCGTGTAGGTGAGCCATGAGCAGCACGGAGTGGCGAAGAGAGCTAGCGGTATAGATCGTCGGACGTTTGGAGAGGGAATAGTGGTGGGAGTCGCGGATATCTTCCATCCTCTATCGCAAACGTAAGAACGAGAGAAATAGCATTATAAGACGTCTGGACAGAAATGCCGTCCTAAAATACGTGTGACACACACTAAGAAAACGCTTGACTTACACTGTCTCGTCTATACGTGAGCAATACGCGGTGTCCCGACGACTGTTTCGCTCGCTCGAACGTTCAT
>NW_022639491.1:31286-34070 GCF_010583005.1 Odontomachus brunneus | reverse complement strand
ATCGCCGCGACTCCCACCACTATTCCCTCTCCAAGCGTCCGACGATCGATACCGCTAGCTCCCTCCGCCACTCCGTGCTGCTCATGCTCACCTACACGCAGCAGTGTATGAGTGACGCGTTATCGTGTGCGAGTCACACGGATATTCGGACGGCATTAACGCGGGTGTATATCAGTTGGACACGGGGCAATTGGACACAGTCCAATCACAAGTGGCTGTTCCAAGGGACCCTACAAATGTCTCTAATCACACGGTGCTGTGATTGGCTGTGTCCAAATGCACCGTGTCCAAGTGCACCGCTCCCCATTAACGCCGGTGCGTGTACATAATCCGAAGATAAATTAAACAAAGGTTTAATTAACAAATATTTACGATATGGTATCGTTTGTATTTCGTAAAGAGTTATGAAGTATCATTAAAAAGATTTGTGAGTCATCCAGATAATTTTAATTAAATCATATATTTAAAAAATCATATATTTGGCCGAAATATCGATTTCAAGAGCTACTGTGGAAGTATCGTCAGACACGATCGGTGTACTATCTAGTATTTCAATATTCCTGATTCTTTTTCGGGTAATTATGTACAATAAAGCTGGTAGCACACAGAAAAACTTAAGCAGTAAAACGTAAGCAAATTGACCAATCACAGTCATTGATTCTTCTTACGATCAAAGAATCAACGATTGTGATTGGTCAATTTGCTTACTGCTTACGTTTTACTGCTTAAGTTTTTCTATGTGCCACCAGCTTAAGGCCTTTTTCGGATTTTGATATCTTTTTGCAGTTCTTTTGGTAAAAATATTTATTTTGACTCCAATATTTATAATCAATCGGGGGAATCCGAAAAATATGTAAGTTATATATTGTTTTAACTTTTTTTTATTTTTTTTTACTTGTCGAACATTGCTGCTTTCCCATAATTTAAACAAGTTACTGATCTTTTAATCACATTATGTAACTGCAATTTCGAACGACTGCGCCTCCCGCACCCCCACTCAAAACTAACCTAACCCAACCTATCGTCACATTAGCCGTTATTGTTTACTAAAAAATTATTAAGAAAATAAGTTGAACACTTTAATAAACAATGACTGACGGTTAGGTTGGGTTAGGTTAGTTTCGAAAGGGGGGGTGCAGTGGGCGCAGCTCTCCGCTAGTCGTTCGATATTGCAGTTACATAATGTGATTAAAAGATCAGTAACTTATTTAAATTGTGGGAAAGCAGCAACGTTTGACAAGTGAAAAAAAAATTGAAAAAAAAATAAAAAAGTTAAAACAATATATAACTTGCATATTTTCCGGACTCCCCCGATTGATTATCAATGTTGGAATCAAAATAAATATTTTTACCAAAAGAGCTGCAAAAAAATATCAAAATTCGAAAAAGGCCTTATTATACATAATTACCCGAAAATGAACCATGAGTATTGAAATACTAGATAATACACCGATCGTGCCTGACGGTACCTCCACAGCAGCGCTTGAGATCGATATTTCGGCCAAATATATGATTTTTTAATATTTAATTAAATTATCTGAATGACTCACAAACCTTTTTAATGATACTTTATAATTCTTCATATGAAATACAAACGATACCATATCGAACCTTTATTTAATTTACCTCCGGTCATTATTTCCGGCTAAATACATGGTCCAAAAAAGAACAATTAGTTACAAATAATAGAATGACTCATAAATCTTTTCAATTGCACTTCAAAACTCTTCATACGAAATACAAACGATTTAAAAGAATAGTTTTCCAACCGGAGTTTTTTTTCAAGTACATACAAATGGCAGGACCGGCTAGCCTGTCATACCCATAGACATAAGAAATATAGGGACAGAGTATATCGTTGTGCGGAACAAGCCAATACGAGGGAAAATTGGCTATCTTACTGTGCCCGTTTGTGATTGGTTGTTATTCCGCGCAAGCGTCGTAAAAGAAAAATATGTTGAGCAGAGTGTCACAGTTTAATAGCGAATTCGGTTGCTTGCACTAGTGTGCACTGAGTGCGCACTAAGGCTTGTTCATAGTATGTTATTATATTTAAAGATTGTCTTAAATAATTCTCAAATAAATTCTCAAATATTTTTAACCATAATATGATATGTATAACATCCGTACGAATCATTTTATTAGTTAAAATGTTTTTAAATATGTATTTAAGACACGATCTTAAATATAATGTACTGTAAACAAGCCTTAATGCGCACTCAGTGCGCACTAGTGCAAGCTACCGAATTCGCTATAAGTTAAAGAGAAGAATAAGATAAAAGTGCAAAAAATGGTATTATGTTTTGTACCTTCCTGCAAAAATAGATCCGACTGTCAAAATTGGAAACAAAATGTCAATAAAAAAAACCGCACAAAAATTACATTCCACAGGTGAAAAAATTTTATATTGTAATAAAAGAATAATATGTATGTATGTGCATGTGTGATAATCTAGTTTTATCATAGTTGTTTTAAAAAATAATATATTTTTTATAGTTTTCCAAAAAATGCTACAATACGTAGTTTATGGTTGTGGATATATTGAATATTAAAATAACATCTATTCCAACAGGAGCACGCATTTGCTCAACCCACTTTCATGAAAAATTTTTCGACAGAACATCTTCAATAACCCGATTACGGTCAAATGCATTACCATTTGTATAAATGATATTAAATATTTTTCTTAATTTTCATGAAGAATATGTTTCTATGAATATTATTAATTCTTTATATATATATATATATATATATATATATATATATATATATATATATATATAT
>NW_022639491.1:30997-31235 GCF_010583005.1 Odontomachus brunneus | reverse complement strand
TATATATATATATATATATATATATATATATATATATATATATATATATATATTCTAGAGGAAATCTGTAACAGAGACACTGCTTTTGTCAAATCTTCCATTAGCAACAAAAAACTTTTCTGATATTGTATCTACAATAGAAAATGTGGAGGAAGTTGCTAACATCTCAATATCCATTCTTAAAACAAAGAATACGGCAAATTTAAATCATGAAGCATCAGTGTCAGTTGCAAATGAC
>NW_022639491.1:3801-30872 GCF_010583005.1 Odontomachus brunneus | reverse complement strand
AATGACTCTACAGGTAATAACTTAATAATCATTTAATTCATCTTATATTTTAATATCATTAACAAAACATAATTAACATTTTATACTTTAATTATTAACAGAAAGGGCAATTTAGCAATAATAAAGATTGTGTATATATATATATATATATATATATATATATATATATATATATATATTATTAGTAATATATTAGTAATATACATACATATATATATATATATATATGTATGTATATTACTAATATATTATATATATTACTACTTAAGATGTTATAACTGATATATTATGTCTTTAGTGCAATCTTCAATATCTAAAGCAGACAAGGCAACAATGGTTTCATCAGATTTAATTTATAACTCTCCAGAAAAGTGTAGATTGAGGCAAGAAATAAAATATATTAAAGAAAAAAATGCAAAAAAAGTAAAAAATTTACAACAAAATCTACGACGTAAATATAATCAAATCACCAAACTAAAGGATACATTAGAAACTCTGAAAAGAAGATGTTTAAATGAAAATGATTAAATGAAGAACAAGTTGACATGTTATATACATTGAGTGAATCAAATGGTAAACTTTTTGAATGATTAGTTAAGAAAAAGCCTTGTACTCAGCCTTTATCTAAACAATATAACGAACAATTACGATCCTTTGCATTAACTTTGCATTACTATTCTCCCCGAGCTTATGAATATGTTCGTAGTCAATTTGATTTCTGTTTATCACATGTAAAAACAATTTTACGTTAGTATAACAGTCTTGATGGAAATCCTGGTATTAATTCTGAAGCGTTGAATTCTATTAAACAGCGTGTAAATAATATAAATGATCAATTACTTGGTGCTTTACTTTTTGAAATGGATATCCGACAACACGTAGAGTATGATGGCATAAAATTTTCTGGCTATGTTAACATAGGGAATAATATTGCTTCCACTGATACTACTCTTGCAACTTATGCTTTAGTTTTTTTAATAATGTGTTAGAACTCTGCATGGAAACTGCTTATCGTTTATTATGTCGTGAATGGTGTAACAGCTCAAGAAAAAACTAATTTATTGAAACTATCTATCTGCTGTGCACGAAACTGGGGTGAAAATTGTATCCGTAACGTATGATGGAGCAATCATAAATTTTGCTGTATTTAAGCAACTAGGATGTAATTTTGATAATATTCATTCATTGCAGACCTCTTTTCCACATCCTGTGACCAGTGAAAAAATCGTAGCTTTTCCAGATCCTTGTTATATATTAAAATTAATACGCAATAGTTTTGGAGATTTGGAAAATATGATTGATAATGACAACTAACAAATACGATGGTCATATATAAATCAGTTACATCTTTTACAACAAAATAAAGGTATGCACTTAGGTAATAAGTTACGAAGTGCACATATTAATTATATGAAATAAAAAATAAAAGTTAGATTAGCGGCTCAAATTTTTAGTAAATCGATAGCAGATTCATTTATATTTTGTAAAAATAATTTAATGTTGAAAGAGTTTCAACTTTGCAAAGGAACGATTAAATTTTTATTTGTATTTAATAATTTGTTTGATATTTTAAATTCGAAAAATATGAAATAAATAGAATTATAGCAACCAATACATCTACAAAACATAGAATCAATAACAAAAAAATTAGACGAATATAAAGCATATATTTTAACATTGAAAATGCCTACGGGACAATTTTTGATTAATAGTCGAAGAAAAATCGCGGTTTTCTTATTTGTATCGAAAGTGTTTTAATACTATATGAAGAACTTTGTAAAAATAATCTTATAAAATACATATTATTTTCAAATAAAGTATTGATAGGCTTTATTAATACCAAAGTATTTCACAGTTTAAATCAGCATGCGTACGATCAGTTATCTTTAAAAATCATGTTATCCACCTAATACGTGCTATTATTAAAAAATATATAAAAATAAGATTACATTATGTTGCATTAGATACTTGTGACAATTCCAATAGTCAACGCCATTTTTTTAATAAACTTGTATTTTTCAAAGGTCAATAAACATTTTTATTATCTCAAAATAAAGTTATTAACTCATCTTTTACTGAATTAACAAACTGTATACTTAGATATGTTTTATATTCATAATAAGCGGCAAGGAGCATGTGCGCAATTGCAACCAATCAAAAGTGGGCACAACAATATGGCGGACCCCCGTCCCTAAGTTTATTCCCCAAGCAAATAAGCTTAGGACCATCACACACAAAATTACATAGCGCATATGCATAGCATAAGATTGTATGGACCAATCAGCATCGAATATTAAGTCGCTATATTGATGATTGATGCTTAATATTCGATGCTCATTGATCCATATGATCTTATGTATGCATATGCGTCTATGTAATTTTGTGTGTGATGGCCTTTACACTCCGTCTCTATATTCCTGTCTATGGTCATGCCGATGACTACAGCGCGTATCAGTGGTTAGCTTGGATATGCAATTCGCGCATTCGCGACGATTAGCGTATCAAAAAAGTATCATTCGCCTTAAAGGCCACTATCACACTAAAATCATATTAGCGATTGGCGATTGACAATTAAAGATTAGATTTTAATGAATCAACGAGCTTAATGAATCAACCTTGGCTTGCTTTGTTCCAATTGGTCAAGTTCCAATCTTCAATCGTCAATCATCTATTGCCAATCGTTAGTGTGATTTGGCCTTAAGGCCAAATTATTATTAAAGAAAAACATTATTCTTTTTATAATTATGCGTTATAATTGTCTATAAAGCAAACAAGGATAAAAAATTCTGCGAAAATTACGATATAAAATGGACTGCAAAAATCACTTTTTTTCCTTGATATAATATACGTTGCAAATTTTTGAAGTATCTCTCAAATAATCATTAACTAAATAATTGAAGAAAACCTAGTTAAGTTGAAGATAAGCAAAATTATAAAAGTAACAAGGTTACATAAGTTGCATTTTCTTACCACTAATTCTTTATATATTTAAAATTAATGTTACCTAGGAACAAAAGTGGAGAACAAATACTTTATAAATTATGTTTATCATTTTAATTAATGAAATTATTTATATATAATTATAAATGTTTAATACTTCATAAACATTGATGTCATTATATAACAGAATGCTCTGAAGTGCTTTATCCTATATATATATATATACACATATACACGCGCGCTGCTTATGTATAAAAAAATTGGTGATGAAAAATACTCAGTGCTTTAGCATGTTGTGTATGCGTGTGTGTATACACGATATGTGCGTGCGTACGTAATAAATTTTTAAAAATAATCAATCGGACTATGAAAAATTTGCGCGCTTAGTATACAATATAGTATACAATTTATTCAATGCACACAACATGCACGTTACTGCGCGCGCATATATAAGAACATATAAAAATATATTTAATAAAATTACACGCAATTCAGCAAGAGCAATATTCTAATTTGTCCCTACATGATATAATTTACAGAAAAAAAAAATAAATCAATCTATAACATCTATTTCAATAATGGAAATTAGAAAAACAGATAACCGTTATATAAATGATATCATTGTTTCTTAAAGCTTTTCAGAATTGGATAAATGTTGTCAAAGGCTTCATAAATTTCCTTGCGAACCTTTGCACCTGAAAATGTATAAACATACTGTAAGTATCTAAATACATATGTGTATGAATAATATACAACTAAAAATAAATGCAACTATAAAAATAATATACAACTAAAAATAATTAAAAATAAATGCAAATAACTAAAAATTTAAAAAGCTCTAATATTTATCTTTGTTTTTTACATTTTAACTTTTGACGTATAAATATGCCATTAAAAATACAGAAATAAATTAAAAATATGATAATATCGATTTTAATAATGAGAATATAAACATAAATTTATATAAAAATTTTAACATAGTAATGGTTTAAATTTAAAGCAGATAATTGAAGACTATTTTTTAAAGTATTATGTAAGACTTCTATAAACTACTATGAAATTGCTATAATAGTGTAGGATTGTTAGAAATGGGTAGATGTACTTAGATATATGTACTTACCTGTCAATACTACTTTCCCTGAAACAAATATGAGCAATACAATTCGAGGTTTGACCATTCTGTATATCAGTCCAGGAAATAATTCTGGTTCGTACGATGAAAATTGTCCATGAGAAAGCACTAAACCCTCTAATCTAATTGGAAACTTAACATCACAGCTGCCAACCATGTTTTGGATTTTAAAGTCTAGGAACTTGGCCTATTTATAAAATAATAACAATTGAATAAATTATTGAATAAATTAATAAAGTAATAATTTATATTATAATTACCAATTGTATATAAAGTTAATTCACAAACACAGTTATATTTTAATTACATAAATTGCTTATACTTACTGGAAAACCTAGTTTCTGTATAATTCTTGCATACTTTCTCGCGGCAAGACGCGAATCTGCTTCACTCTTTGCACCAGTACAAACCATTTTACCACTACTGAATATTAGTGCAGTAGTCCTAGGTTCTCTTATTCGCATAATGACAGCCGCAAATCTTTTTGGATTATATTCAGCGTTTCTAGCATGAAGCGCTATTTTTTTCAAATCAAGTTTACAATTTAAGTTGACAGTAGACACAATATTCCTAAGATAAAGCAGAGCCACAACATGTAAAGAAATAGAAAAAACACATACTAATAAGTTTCTCTATAAACTTACTGTAATTGTGGTAATAGGCAAGTTTCTCTATAAACTTACTGTAATTGTGGTAATATTCCAGGGTCAGCAGAAGCTGGTGTCATCGGTGTCATTGGTCCTGGAGTTGAAGGACCTATCGATGCTGGTGCTATTTGATTATTTTGTACTATTGGAGACATCATGTTTTGCTACGAGATAAAAAATAATATTAAGATAGTAGAGAGCAATATTAATACGTAACACAAAATTTATGTTTTATGATGTTGCATGATTTTTATCCAAATTGATAAATTTACTAAATAATTTAACATATTGATATTTAGTTACCGGTGTTTGTGGTTGCATAAGACTCTGAGGTGTTGCAAACGTTGGAGTTGGTGCATATGTATGCATAGTTTTTTGTGGTGTTATCATCAGCATACTACTCTGCATGTTAGGACTCATTGAGTGTAACTGTTGCAGCTGATACTGTTGTGATTGTTGTTGTTGTTGTAAAGCATTAGGAAGAATTTGTTGGTCCTCTTCTGGCTGATGCAGAGGTGTACCAATGCTGGGTATGCTGAAGCCTGGACTAGGAAGCATCTGATCCATCTTGAAAGTTTAGTCAGTTGATCTATATACATATAATTGCAACTTTTGAGATTATAGTTGAATCTCCATAAAACAGTTGAAAGGTTTCATCTATATGAATTACATATGGAATACACCCTAAAATAGTATTGATTATTAATTTCTAAAGTCTTCTTCTTTTAATTTAACAAAATCACCATGATCATTATATTAAATATATAGAAATAAGTTTTACAAAAAAAAAGAGATTTTCTCCATATATGATATATATAAGCCTTGTTTTATATATTTGATTCAAGTTATTCACTGCTTTTTGTTTGCAAATATAAATATGCTTTATTTACAATTTTTGCTAGACTAGTTTACTTACAGTATATAGTTTATATTCAATAGAAGTTTATATTTTTATGAACAGTTATCTTTAGAAAATATAGTATTTATTAAGTCATTATAAGTGATCACTTCTTTCCTTTTCAAATAGTTCTCTTTTGAAATATCAAGTAAGCAAATAATTATTGTTTTATCCTTTAAAATATCCTTAAACTTACAATTAGCCGCTATTCAACCTATGATGTTCATGTATACATAGCGGTACTGATAAGTCACTAATTCACATGCTCTTTATAATTGAACTTTCTGCACTAAGGTAAAAAGTGTACACTGAAATTCATTATAGAGATCTAGGGTGCGGTCCAACAGCCGCTATAGGCTGCGTTCAGATTCCCCACCCAGGTGTATTCTATTACTAGAAGTGCTATAGTATATGTCACATATATTATAGTGTTTCTAGTAATAGAGTGCACCCGGATGAGGAATCTGAACGCACCCATAAATGTTGCGCAGCGTTTCTCCCTCTAGCCATTAGTCTAGGGACCGTATCCACCGTATTGTTTTTCCGTAAGAGCTAGAAGGTTATTACGGAAAGCAGCATATTGATTGGCTGTTGTACGAACTTCCGCCGCGCGGCAAGCATTACCGCGTCCTGTGTGCAGGAGCCATTACTCTATTCGATTTATCGGACAGCATTGAATTGTCATGAATCATGAAAATACTAAATGCTTGTGACTATCATATTTTTCGGCCCTAGTGAAACTAACTCATACTAAGGCTAGTGGCACACACAAAAATTTAAGCAGTAAAACGTAACAGTAAGCAAATTGATCATTCACAGTCATTGATTCTTCTTACGGTCCAAGTATCAACGACAACGCAACCAATGCTTGATCTATGTATATACGTCACTGATAAAAGTGCCTTAAATATAACTTCTCAGCTAATCAGGTGGCTCTTAAACCTCTTTTAGAGGCTCATTTATCGTTAAAAGAGAATTGAGAATACAAGCCCAAGTATAAAAACAGCGATCGTCGCCATCATAGGCTGCGTTCCGAAATTCACTGCCAGTGCTGAAATTCTATAGTATACGTAACATGAACTATAGATTTTCAGTACTAGCAGTGAATTTCGGAACGCAGCCACAATACATATAATCATTCCCCTCAACTCTTGGGCTTCACCCCCGCGACAGTTCGCTCCGTCCATGTATTTTTACATCCATGGCGTCACTCTATCTTTCTTTCGCACCTAATGAGCGATAAAGATAGAATGACGCTTACAGCGCGTGAAGGCTCAAAAGGAACGCAGCCTAAGTTCTATGTATACAATAAACCCTCTGCTCTCTGCTATTGATTTGAGTTCGTTTGTTCCGTTCCATTTATGCTCATGCACGTGGTTTGAAATTCCACTTAACCTAGTTTAACTTAATATGAAATTTGAGGAAAATGTGTCTAAGTAACACATGGAAAACTGATTTTACAAGGACAAGTTACCCATAAGTAAAAATTAGAGAAATAAGTACATAGTAGAAATTTCATCAGAAGTAACTGCATGTTCATATTTACAAATTAAGAATGCTTGTTTTATATTTTGTACTCACAATTCTGTCAGCTTCTAACTTGTATTTATAATCGCTATTTCCATTTATAAATATTAATTTTTTTCAATAAGATAACAATTGTGAATTTTCAATTACAAGATTATTCTCTGTTGTAATAAGACATTTGTTTTCAAGTTTTTTATTCTAGTAAATTTTACATAATTATATATTTTCATATTTTTCTTTATATATGATTGTTATTTTGTATCAAAGTTTCAGTTTTGCATTCTAAGAAATAAAAGTTTTCTACTTACAGATATATAAGCAAACAACTGTAATATAACATATCTAATATACAAATTGTTCTTTATGATAATCTGCTTATGGAATGCTGCTTTGTATAATACTTTGTGAAATTAATTAAAAAGCTTTACATTAATTTATTGCAAGATAATTAAACAAAATTTCATATTTTTGTAAAGATACTATTTTATAACAATGGCAAATCAGACATGTGATGAATCTGCCAACAAGATACGACTAATAAACTCAGATGATGAAGGATCCATTCGATTGCAAACTGACAATCAACAGAAACCTGTAGATAGGGTGCAGATGAAAAAGCAGCTTGGTCTTCTAGAAGGAGTAGCTATTATATTAGGAATTATATTTGGTTCAGGTATGTTAAAATTAAACGTATTAAATAAAAATTAATTTCTTAAAACTTTTTGTATTTTATAATTACACACACAATACATATGCAAACTAACTTAATACTAAGCTACAATAATATTCTGCTGCATATATTTATAGGAATTTTTATTACACCAAAGGGTGTCATACAAGAAGTAGGCAGTGTTGGACTATCTCTAATCATATGGATACTGTGTGGTTTGCTTTCTATGGTGGGTGCATTGTGCTATGCCGAGCTAGGTACCAGTATACCACGTAGTGGAGGAGATTATGCTTATATTCATGAGGCTTTTGGTGTATTACCTTCATTCTTGTACTTATGGGCTGCTAACTTAATTTTTGTGTGAGTTACTTTCTGAGTAGTTAAACATATTATTTAGAAGAGTATATTGTAATGGTATACTTGTCACTTACAGACCAACAACGAATGCTATCATGGGATTAACCGTTGCTGAGTATGTCCTGAAACCATTTTTTCCCAACTGTAGTGTTCCAGATGATTGTGCGCGATTGATAGCTGCACTGAGTATATGTAAGTTGTTTATTTAGTATATTGTTTATTTAGTATTGTTAAAAGCTACATTAATTTAACAACATTAATTGGACAAAAATAAACACAAATATATATAACAAGTATTTAAATATACATATAAAAGTTTTGAAATTGATGAGATGTTTGCACCTAGTCAATAAGAATATAGCTATTAAAAAGTTGTGTGTGTGTGTGCGTGTGTGTGTAATTCAATGTTCATCAATGTTATGTATATCTCGCGCGCGCGCGCGCGTGTGTGTGTGTGTGTGTGTGTATATATATAATAGATTTATAGTAAAAATTTTTAATTTAATTTATAAAATTCATAATGTCTATCAGGCTTGCTCACATTCATTAATTGCTATGATGTGAAGGAAACTTCTAAGATGCAGAATATATTTATGTTTGCTAAAATTGGAGCGCTGGTGATTATTATCATAGCTGGATTGAGCTGGCTTTGTATAGGTAAATTTTTGTAATTGATATATTATAACAATCTAACGAATGTCTTTTTTTAAATCAAGATTTTCTCTTTAGGTCATACAGAAAATTTTGAGAATATTTTCGAAAACACAAATTCCAGTCCTGGTAAGATCGCCGTGGCATTTTATTCTGGCATATTTTCGTATTCGGGATGGAATTATCTAAATTTCATGACGGAGGAACTAAAAAATCCTTATAAGTATGTCCATTAACCAATACGATAAATTTGTTATATTGTCATATTGTCGTATATTTCTTTCTTTAACCGAGCTTCATTATTAGGAATCTACCACGCGCAATTTACATATCACTGCCGTTAGTGACTTTTATCTACGTTATGGCTAACGTAGCTTATCTGGCGGTTTTAACGCCGACAGCTATGATCGCTTCCAATGCTATCGCGGTGGTAAGGAAGTTTAACATAATTTATTATAATATGCTAATTGAATCTGTCTCATTCGACATTTGTGTACAGAATCCAATGTTCTTGTTATTAGACTTTCGGCAATCAAATACTTGGATATTTGGCCTGGACCATATCTGTAATGGTGGCTGTGTCGGCTTTCGGCGGATTAAGCGTACACATAATGACGTCGTCAAGAATGTGTTTTGTTGGTGCTAGAAATGGTCACTTCCCCTCGATGTTGAGCCACATCAACATGTCCAGATTGTCGCCTACACCTGCCTTAGTATTTCTGGTACATATTTGCTAATCGCTCTGGAGTTGAATCCGTGGAGTCTTTTTCGAATTAAATATGCTTAAAATACTCATGGAACTGTTCTTTTTGTTTTCACAGTGTATTCTGTCTCTGGTGATGCTATGCACAAGCGATATCATCGTACTAATCACATACTGCAGCATAGTAGAGTCGTTTTTTATTACGATTTCTGTGGCTGGAATTTTGTGGCTACGCTATAAACGGCCTGACATTGAACGGCCGATCAAGGTAATAACGTATTACTTCGAATACGAAGTTTCATCAAGTAATGTATATATATTTTTTTTAATATATATTTATATTTATTTATAATATATATTTATATATATATTAATATATATTTTAAAATTAATGAAAATCTTTTTGTCAGGTCCCTTTATGGATACCTATAGTATTCGTAGCATTATGCACTTTCTTAATTCTCGTACCTTGTTATGAGAGGCCGTACGAGGTTGGAATGGGTATTCTGATTACTGTCTCCGGTATACCCGCGTACTTCTTTGGGGTCGTTTGGGAAAACAAGCCATCTTGGTTCCAGAAAATCAATGGTTTGTTGTTTTTCATAAATGTAATTTGTTCTATAAGTCTAATATTTATATATTATACTTACATTCTTTGATGTATTTTTAGTTAAAGCTACTCATACTGTACAGAAGTTATTTCTGTCTGCGAAAGAGGAACGTGAAATTAATTAGCTGAGTGATAAAATTTGTAAATTAAATCCCACCGAATAAGTTAAGAAATGATGCTGTCGAGACGATCCAGGAGATCGAGAAATTTTGTGATCTGCATATTTATAAAAATTAGAAAAATATCAGGATTTAAGTGAAAAGACTTCCAAAGATTAAAGAATTTAGATATATTTAAAGAATCCTAATAATGTAAAACGCTATGTGTATTATGAAGTGCTAGAAACTGCACATAAAAATCGGTGTAAAAAGGATATTAATAACGATCTGATTTACGAATATTGGTAAGATAGATATGAGAAATGCATTTTATTATTCTTAATATTGATAAAGAAATGTATTTCGTGTGCCATATAATATTGATATTCTTTGTATTGATTATACAGAAATATTATTCGGCTGTTGACAACTATTGTATGCTGAAAATTTATAAAATAATAATGCGCAAGAGTTTTTCGCAAACAATTGTAAATTTGAAGAATTGTGTTTTGATAAAGAAATACTATGTTATAAAAACACCAATCAATTCAATTCCAATTTAGAATAATCAAGAAATTGGATCGAAATTAGATTGAAAAAGCAATATAATTTTTCTGGACTGTTATAAAGTTGATATGCTTTTCTATTTTCAGTTTTTCGATATTTTTACATTTAAGAATAATTCTATCAGTTTAGTTAAATCTTTAGAGATCATAATGCTAGAAATATCTAATCTTATTCTATCTTCTATCTAATCTTATTCTTTACACATCAATTGTCATTTAACATAAGATAATACTTCTTCTACGCAAACTTTCTTGTGGTAAAATGTGAGTATATATAAATAATAACAGAATACTTATTCAGACACAATGAATATTATATCAAATGGAATGGTTACATCGTGTTTATGGATACGTGAGAATACTCTTGATTTTAATCTTTTAATTTTAATTTCATTTTGTATGTCTTTCGACTCTTGATTTTAATCTTTTAATTTTAATTTCATTTTGTATGTCTTTCGAGTTTTTCTTCTATTGATAAACCAACCGTTTATTTAGTTCTTTTAAAATTATATATAATTATTTTGTAGGACTTATTCTCTGAGTGAATTGAGAGCGACTATTCTGTCTGCATGAACGACAAGTCATCGTTTCGCGTAATTAGATACAAAGTTTCCATTATTTGCTATAGAAATCCAGAATCATCTCTCGCAAGTTGAATTTTCAACTTTTATGCACGACTTTCCAGATTAACATTGTCCACCTCTTACACAAAATCTGTTATGGCTGTTGACTAATCACCTTGTACCAATAATTTCGAGGTAAGTACATAAACTTGCAACTGCCGTTGGCCAAGCAATATTGGTTCTTTGTTCCACTTGGCTACTTTTTTTTTTATTCAGAAGCACGTTTGATAGATGGATTAAACTGTGGGATTGAATATTTCAGTTTGAAATCATTCTATGAGATATATAAAATATTTTATAAAGAAACAGTATAAATATTAATCGAATGTATAGTTTATCCAGAAACTGAACTTTGCTGCAAAAATATATGTATTTAAACTTTCTGTTATCCTGAAGTATTTATGAGATAATATAATAAGACTACTTCGATTTTGATTATATTATAATAGTCTAATATATAATAAAATATACATTAAAACAGATGACACAATAATTTATTGTCATGGACAACTTTGATGAACTGGATTATATAGGGAGTTTGATGTGAAATTTTGCAAATAAAAAACAAGTTTTGTCGCTTAATCATGTCAATGATTATTAATTATACACATATACATACTCAAAATAACGGACAGAACTATTTTTTGTACTTATCACTCTTTTTACTCAATAAGAGTATGCAAACAATAATTTTACATCACATGTACCATAATGTAATAAAGATGTGGAATGCAATAAACTAATAATTCTAGTTTATTAAACATCTGTAGAGTAGCTAGCAATAAAGTTAGTACTGTACACACATTATGCATGGATATCTTCCGGATTGAACATTCCCTGCGGATAACAAAGGCAATAAGTAAAATCTCATGAAAAGAATAAGGAAAATAATAAAAAGTAACTGCAAATAAAATTAAGCGGTAGTTCACCGCGATTGATAAATGATCGTAAACTCGACGTACCTTGGCGCGTCTCAAAATGGAATCCTTGCTAGCGTCATAAGGATGATCCTTGCTCGGGATTTCCAGTACAGCGGGTATGGGTTGAGTGTGACTATCTATTACATGACGAATCATTTCAGCTACCTATGACAGAACATTAAATGTAAAATTAGACGAAGTATAGGACATTGTTTGTGTATTTGCGAAAAAGTGGCATAATTATCTTTCGTGAGTTGGACGAACATTGCGATATTCAATATCACAATTTCAAAATGTAAGTTACTATTGATATATATGCGTGCGTACATATGCGTAGTACCTTGATTATCTTTAAATGAAAGCTATGAATAAGCCATAAGTTATAATTAATTGAATTCCATTATCCAAATACATGATATGAAATACTTATTGCAGTTCTTGTAATATATTATTTGTCTCGATTCAAATGTTAAATATTGTCAACAGATTAAAGCATACTAAAGATTCATTAGAACAGCATATAAATATTTAATTTTGTTCAAATACTCACATTTTGATTAATAAGGATAATATCGATGTCATCACGTTTGATAAATCGCTTAAAAGTATCCTCGATTTCGCTTACTGCTGTATCTATAAACATCATGATGCAGCATTAATTTATATCATTAATATACATTTATATCATTAATTATATAATTACACATGTGTATAATAGTATTTAATAATAAATATATTCATTGTATAAATATTTTTTATTAAAAACTTATGATTTATTTCTTACAAAATATAAAATTTCGTCTATAAATTGTCAACTATCAAAATAGAAGAGCAATTTTACCAAAATGACATGCTAAGGATGATATTTCTTCCACAAATCTTAAGAATGTTTTTACAGAATTTTCCTACATGTAATAGAGTTTTAAAAATTACAAAAAAGGTATAGTTACAAGTTCAATTTCTGGTAGAAAAAAACATTAATTTTTAATTAAGAATATTACTTTTCATATTGAGTATGTGGCTACTTAATTAGCAAACACAGTACGTGTGATTACTATACATACTTTTATCAACAACCATAAAATTAGGTTGTCGATGTTTGTTGATCTCTCCGACTCCGCCTAATAAGAAACCCACACACGTATCCTAAAACAATACCTATTAATTGAATTTATCTTTGATTTTGATCTTCAACGTCTAGATGAATATTTGATCTTGAAAATTCGTTCTGGTAGAAATCCAATATGTACATATATGAATTACATTCACCTCATCACCAATCACTGCAAGAAGTTTGCCTTTAGCCGCAGAGTGCAATGCCATTTTTAGAGCAAATTAAATTTTGTCAGCGTAACTTTAAAGTAAAGTAAATTTGACGTTGATTTCGCGTGACTTTATAACTGCACATCAGCTGACTAGTCACACCTATGATCAATGTTACTGCTCTCTCTCTCTCTCTCTCTCTCTCTCTCTCTCTCTCTCTCTCTCTTTCTTGGTTACAGGCTTGCCAATCATAGCTCAATTTCCAATTTTCGTTTTTAATGTTGCTGTATCTTGAGACCGGCTACGTTATAACAGTTATTTGTGATACTTCTTTTAATACGTCATCTGAAGAAGTGGATGTGGAGTCTCATAGAAACAGTGACAAACGCAATCACGTGACTGAGTCTCTTCTGGGCTGCTATTCCGTTACCGTGGTTCCGATAGTTGTCGGATCAGTAGGTGTCGTTGCGTAGTTTTTCCACGGTATAAAAGCTGCGCAACGACGCTTACCGATTCGACAACTGTCGGTATGCGGGAACGAAATAGTACCACTGATTGGTCTCGAGTAGAGTTACTCTAATTAGACGGTGCTTTTCAATTGCGTACACTGTATTATTTAAAACCAGTTTATTAGTTGCATATTATCTTACAAGATATTTTAGATAATATGTGACTAATAAACTGGTTTTGTGTAGTACGTGTATGTCAAGATGTGTTAAGCAATTGAAAGACATTCTTTGGGCAAACCCAAAGTACTTATAAGTAAGTACTTATAAGCTTTATGATTGGTTAATAGGCCGGTATTCATAGTCTATTCATTTTATATTTAAGATCATCTTAAGTACTGTCTTAATATGTCATAAACCAATCACAGAGCCGTATTCGCATCTTAAGAACTACTTAAGACGGTCCTGAAATAAGATCGGACTATGGCTGCATTCCAAAATTCACTGCCGGTACTGAAATTCTATAATATACGTAACATGAACTATAGATTTTCAGTACTGGTAGTACATTTCGGAATGTAGCCTATGAATATTGGCTATAGAGACTTATGACGTTATTAATCACTCTCGAAGCAATTAACCCAGGGCCAGTAGAACATGCTATAAAAGCATGTTACGGTTTGAATCCGATTAGGTTTCCGGTTTATGCAAGAAAATGGCCACTACCGTCACATATTTTCACTACATATAGTCATAAAATTCTTTTGTTGAAAATAAGCAGAGTAAATAATGTCCAATACCATTTATTTTTTTGTTACGACATTTTTTGATGCGATGTTGGCATTTTTACGATGTTGATTTTATACTGGTTTTACAACAGTAATTTAATGGCCACGCTGACTCACATTGTACGTGTAAGTACTCAACAAGTGACACGTCACACACAACGTCACACACACAGGCCGCCGTCATTTTCTCGCATGCAACCGGAAACCTGGTACGATACATGATCGAAGCCCTTGTTAGCAATCTAGTTTAGTATAGCATCTGTGGATTAGAGTGACTGTATGTAGTCTCGAGTACCAGAGTCTCTTGTGTAAATACAGGCATAGGTAAGAAAAGTTTACACGTGCAAAAACAATTGCATCTCCGTAAGTAAAATATTAATAATTGGATAAGGTAACAGAGGAGAGAGTAATTAATATTAAAAACTGGAATTCAAGATCGGTTTAACGTGGTAAGTATAACATTATTATCTTTCCGTAATTTAAATATTCACATTCAACATCCACATTCAGCTCTTACTTGCCTTATTTCTTCTAGCACATTGTGGGGCTTAATGCAGAATGCTTTCATATAAAAGATTTTGACTCAGATTAAAAATCCTGTACCTGATATTTTGGTTTTGTTTACATTGTTCCTCATTAACCCCACTTTTTCCTTTCGCGACAAGCTCACACATATTATACACGATACGCGAAGTTCAACTAGCCTACCTATAATTTACTTATAATTTAATTTACTTATAATTGTGCTGACGAGTGTATTTTAATCTGTTTTACATTGTTTCATATTAACCTCTACATACTACTTTTGCCACATAACTTTTATTAAAGTATGTATTACTATAAAATATAAAAAAGATATTACGAGGGTTGATGCAAACATTATAAAAAAAGATTGAAATATCGCACGATTTTTAATTCAAGCTTAGAAAACTATTGTGAAGGTTCTGCATTAACCTCCACAATATGCTTTGCATATTTTGTAATTAGTACTTTAATTGAACTATCGCGAAAGGAGGGTTTTAATTTCGCATTTTACCATGTGAAGTATATATGGAAATGCACGAGATTATATCACGCCACTCGACCAATTACAACTACCGTCGGTAACTCATATCGCATGGTAAAATATTGACGTACGAGCTAGAACTAACCTTGTATAAGAATTGAATATCAATTTATCGTTTGAGTAGCCAGTTTCGGCAGAAAATTAGATATTTAAATTAATGAATCACAAAAATGATAAAGAAGAGAGAAAAGGGGAAATAAGTTCTGAAATTACTTTTTAAATATGAATATACTCATGTACGGACATACACAATGTTCAATATAATTATTTGTGAGAAATGAGTATGTAAGAATCGAATATCGATTCATCGCACGAGTATGACCCAGTACTGCTTTGATTTGTAGTGGCGTCCTACTATCAAATAAAGCACGATATTTGTGTAAAAACGAGATTCGAGGACAGCAATTGGCTAGTGATCGGTAATGTTTGTCGCGACGACTTCCATCCGTGTCAGAAACTGAAAAAGAATTGCCTTCGAGATGTATGCATACGTGTTCTAACTTCAGTTGTGCTCGTAAGTAGGTTATGTGACGATCTATGACAACAATTGATTGACCTTTACGACGTTGTATTATATATGACTCTTGCATAGATATGTTGCACGTGTATATCAATGATCATAAAGCTATTATTCAACTAAATCTTTGTTTCACTCATGCGTACATATACATGTCACTGATCATTTAATGGCTGCTTTTTCAACACAATGTAATATGCTATTACTGGTCTTACAGGTGCATCAAATATAGATATTAAGCTGAGCTTGTTAGAAAAACCATGACAAGAAGGCATGGGTGAGCACAACAGCGATCTTTATGAGCAACAACTTTACGCCGTGTTTGAAAGTTGTTTGGCAAAAGGCAAGAATGAACTTGAAGAGAGCAATCTGTCTTCTATATGCAGCAAGTTACATCTCGATGGATTGACTGAGGAATTAAAATCCTGCATTTGCAAACATGCAGACAAGCAGACTATATCCTTTCAGGAATTCCGGGATGGTTTGCTTGTTCTGTTGAAGAAATTCCAAGGATTGATCACGGATAGGCAGTGCATTGTACAACCTCATTATAATTTGAATACATGTAATGTCGATATCAAAGAGAGCGAGCTCACGACGTCAGTTAATAACGTATCAAAAGTTCATCTTCAGGAAATGGAGACCGGAGTCACAATGGATGAGAGCAAATTGATACGCTTCTGGGAGAAGATCAAGATTTATCTGCGGGACTATACAGATTCTACAGCAATACAGTTCATACTGAGCTGTGCGGGGATTCCTGAGCTTCCGAGACAGATGACCGAATTTATCTTTGAGAGGCTCGACCAGAACTGCGACGGGTTAATTAGCTTCGACGAATTTGTAATTATATTCCAAAAAAGGAGGAGAACAGAAGCTTTAAGGGAACATAGCGAATCTCATAGTAGCATTGTAAACTGTAGTGTAAATACATTAGATTTTAATCTATACGAGCCCCATAGGACTGATTCTGTACAGTCTAACAAGAGCACAGATAAGGAGGAAGTCGCTGGCGTTTCTCGCGTCTCAACGATCTTGCCCAGCAGAGATCTTAGTGTTTTGGATACCAGTCTCGTGGAGGTAACGAATATCATATGCGACGAACTGAAAAGTCTGAACGAATCATTAGACGACGACACTATTCAGTCTCACATCAGCTTGTTACGAGAAATGCTTACGCTTTACCAAAACGAGCAACGCAATCTGAGCGTCTTGATCGAGAATATGAAAGCGGAGAAAGAGAAAATGCGTATGGACATGTTGGAAGCTAATGAACGGGCAAATTTGTTGGCACAGGAGATCGACGAGCATCAGACACAACTGGAGAAGACTAAGGAAAGTCTGCAGAAACAGAGTCAGCAACGTTATGCCGAAATCACGAAGGAATTGTCAAATCAGCTTAATATCGAACGAGAGATAGACGCTGCAGCCTTAAAATCAAAAGACGATCAGCTACAGCTATTACAAAGGGAGAATCACGACATGAAGAATAAATTGATCAACACATTGCAAGACAATCAAATGCTCGAAGCGGAGAACAGCACTTTCCTAAGCCAGATTGAGAAGCTGAGGCAATCTAACAACGATTTGTTAACACGCATGAAGATGTTAGACGCGGAGCATGATGAGATACAGAACTTAGAGGCGAAGCAGCAGGAGCAAGTAGAGTTTTTCGTCGATAGGATCAAGCAATTGCAGTCGGAAGCAACTCTCCTGCGAGACCAAAATGACGAGCTCAATGCGGAACTGGAGATTTTCAAATGCCACGGCAACGAGACGAGACAGGACGAGGCACCGTCGTCTTTAGCGTACGATCTGCAATTGGATGAGACTCCAGACGAGAATCATATAACGACGACACAGTCGTTCCAAGAAGTCCGACAAGCTGATGCGAGAGTTCCGTTTGGGTTCAAGTTCCCATCAGACGAAGGACAGCTCGACGCGTCAAATTCTAGTATCATGGATGTCGAGAAGTTGCAAGATAGGATTGTAAAAGATTTGGAGAATGTGTTATTGACGAGCACGAAGTGCGCCTCGGAGAAATGCGCGTTGAGCGACGGTGTAGCGAGGCTGATCAACAACTTACAATCGAATCTTCCGTTACACTGTTCCACGCGGGATTTTGGCAAGAGTTTGGCGTCTGAGCTCGAGATGGAGTGTGAGGAACGAGTCCACGAGTCACTGCGGGATCTAGTCGTTACCAAAGCACCGAAATCGCTCCCAACGAAGCGTACAACGATGTCTAACAGCGCGGAAGATCTCGACGACTTCACTGATCAAGATGTAAAGAGTGTAACGCAAAACAAGACAACAAGCCTCAGAGATTACCCACCGCGGAAAGAAGAACACCCCGCGGAACAATGCAGAACTAATAAGGATATTTCCTCGAACATCATCGAGATCGAAAGTATTTCAAAGAGTGTTTCGGCAAACGCTGGGCTGCAAGAACTCGAGGTAAAGCATATGACAGAGAAGAAGCAGTTGACAGAACGCTGCTCGGAACTTGAGCGTAGTCTAGAGCTGCTAAAAGCCGAGTATGAAGAATGCGAAGATTATTGGGCCGCTAAATTGGAGGAGGAAAGACAACTCTTTGAGCAGGAACAAAAGATCAGCGATGACAAGCTTGCTGAGCTTATTAATAAGATAGCAGAATACGAAGAATTAATTAGCCCTCTAGATAAATCGAAAACTAACGGGCGATTATCCCCGATAGATGAGAAGTTTAACTTGGAGCAACAGGTAAGATAAAATATTTTTTCATTTTGTATGAATATTTAATATTTATAGAAGAGAAGAAAATTTCTTTTAAACAATTGTTTTTTGGCGTACCTTTAATATGGTGTGTCTGTAATGTTGCAGTATGTAGATCTTGAAGAAGAATTTGAGAAATGGAAGGTAAAGGCTGAAAATGAGATCTCCCAGAGGAATGTGGAAATAGGGGATCTGCGTGAAAAATTAAGATTGGCGGAGCAGATGGTCACAAATGATTCCTGGGTGCAAGTGCCAGATGAGATCTCTTTACGGACGCTATCAAATCTGTCACATTGCAAGTCCTCTAGTGCGTCTAGCATTCCGTCGATGACTGAGCCGGTCGAGAATTTAGTGGATCTACAAACATCCGATGCAAACAATCAAACATGTTATACCTCGGAACACCCGTCGTCCAATGATTCTAGCAGGCTAATAAAACCAGAAGATCAAACCGACGGTTATAATTTCAACATTTTGCGCGACGAAAGTTCCACGAAAGAGATGAAAGCTACGCATAAGGATAAGAAAAATCAAATGTACCAAAAGGGTTCACATGTTGGTACTAAAGTGAAGGAGGGGGATAAGCGTGATCCGGACTTCACATGGATGCAGGATGTACTGATGCAAAGTTTGAACGGAGTCAGCTGCCATTGCGTACAGAACAATACGCAACAACGCATGTGTTGCATCGATCCGAACGTTTTGCAGAACCTGAATATGAAACTTTACGCACAAGAACGCAAGAAGCGGCAGTTGCAGCATTACTTCAAACGGCAACAGCAACAAGTTGAGAAAGTCTTACAACGTAAGTTTTTTCACATATTTTAAGATATTACAATTAAATAATTCCATGAAATATTAATCCTTGATGCTTGACAAATGTTATGTTTCTCTTTGTCTCTTATTTGTTATTCTTTATAACTATTTCAAAAGACGGCCACTGTGATTTTGTTGTTGCAGGTATTATGACACAGCATCAGACAGAATTGTTTGAGTTACAGTGCCTTCTTCGCAATACCCAGGAAAAGCTTCAAGTGCAAGTTCAAACAACCGTTGATCAGGTACGTTATGAAATACATATGTATACGCGCACATATAATAATTGTATTTTACTTACGGTTGTATGGTTTGTTCAACAGGCCGACAGATTAGTCAGTGCTGACATACTAGTGAAGGATTTATATATAGAAAATGCGTGCCTCACGGAACACATAAAGCGCCTGCAAGAACGGTGTCTCATTTTGAGTGGCTTCAACATGGAAACTACTTCAATGTGATGTTCAAGTAGCTATTACGGGTATGATAAGTTTAATTTATGCATTATTGTGTCCGTGTACCGAGTAATTATAAATTATTTATTTTTATGCGATTATTAGCGAGAATACGAATTGCGTCGTGAAGCCCCGATATAACTCAGGGATGCATATGGTTGGAAAATGTATATTGTAGCACAAGTGCCTTTAGTTTCTAATTTAAATTTAAGACTACAGTGGGACATATTTCGCTTTAATCGATGTCATATTATTTAGTGATGGAAACCTGATTTATAGAGACAGTTATTTTATAAATAATATACAGTAAAATACTACGCACACACACTCACAAATCACAATGATATCTATGATTCCAAATGTATCTCAACTTTTTTTTCAGCAAACAATTTAATATATTAAATCTGCTATTTTTTTCTTTATGGATTGTTCATACTTGAGCAAAAGCTTTTTTTTGAAAGCATAGTCATCGCCAACATGAATCTATACAAATGTATATCATAAGAATGAATTTTTCCACATTATCTTACGAGCAAACATTATACAATTTACTTCTGTGTGTGCATGGAAAAAATCAAATAATTATTTCCTCCTTAAAACAGAAGTAGCACTAGAGTAGCGCACAGTTGCTCACGATATTATACTGCTATGTCATTGAACTTGAGGCAGATCAAAGCACGGGAAATGCTGATTATACAACAGTCTTTAGTTTTTCAATTAGTACAAATGTAAAAGAAAAGACAAAATATCTTGGCGATTCGAGAGAAAGAATGAGTACGCTTCCTATAATAATTCATCATTGCCGCGCTCTATATCAGGTTTATATTGCGAGCCTTCATTTGCAATTCAAAACACCGATTCGTCCGTACGCTCTTCAGCATCGTCCGCATTTCATATTGCTTCTGTCTCGAGGAAACAGTTTGTTTTTTCAATATGACATGGGTAGCTTCTGCCTTCCTCAACTTGAACCCGAATCTGTTGTACGTGTCGTTGGTGTCATTGGGCAATAGTTTCGCCTTTCTTTGCATCTACCTTGGAAAGAATTTCTTTGTCACAAATTCCAGATCTGCTTTCCAAACACTTCTTTGCGTCCACGAACCGATTCAGACTTGGCAAACATCTTCTCGTGCATTCTTTTGAAGTTTGACACTTTTTTTACTCGATCTTTTCTCAGAATTTTTTTCAAAACAACCAATTCAAGTCTCTTTGATGTGACTTGAATTTTGTCAAAATTCAGGCTCGCGGCATTAAAACTGTGCAATCTTCCTCTCAAGGTGCCTTGGCTCATCCTTGGGCTTGATTCAACAAAGAGTTGTGGCTGAATTTACGAATCTTGACGCTTTTCGATTTGTGTGCTGAATTCATAATTGCAATATTACTCTGTACGCTGCTGTTACACGTCACGCTTGACTGCTGATTGTCACTGCACACACATAGGAAGTGAATAAGAAAAGAATAATTGTAACCGGAATTGCGAGTTTTCTTTGTTTTCCATTAATTTAACATACTATTTCAATATGGTTTGAATACTTCTTTCAATAGTAGTTTGGAACATAATTAAAATAACCCAATAAAAGAACTTGTTTTTATTTAATTTTAAAAAGTTAAGTTCTATTATTGGAACATTGATATGTTCCAAGTCTCATCAAGAAAAAAGTGTTAAAAAATGTTGAATATAACCTAAATTAAATTTAGGCAGATTAAGAAATTATAGATAAACTATTATACATATAATACTATATTCACCTATTTAAATAATATTCATGAAATTGCTTTCCTGCAATATTATTTTGTATTACTTCCATCACATTGAATCTATTTAAAACTTCCAAAAGTTTTAATTTCTTTATATTTTGTTAACGAAGCATCCACTCAAAAAAAATATTTCCTTAGCAAATTAGAGGCCTATATATATATGTGTATATATATATATATATATATATATATATATAAAATATTACTAGAAGAACTATATATATAATATAAAAAATTATACCCGCTTTAACAACAACCATGTGTGCCATATTTGTCCGTCGACTGATACCGGTTACGATAATTTTTTTTTAATTATTCCAGCATACCAAATGTGTTTTCTCTGATATAAGGCGAATACCTGGATAATTGGCACTTTATGTAGAATTATTAGCACATATGAAACTTATTACTATGCAGATGAAATGATATATTAGGAAGAAAAATTATAAAAAAATCTCGCTTCCGTTGTTTCTATATAAATAATTGATAGGTGCGCGCGTGCATACAAATACATATGTAAGTACGTATAAAGGAGACTGAGAAATATTATTATACTTAGAAGTAATCCTACATTTAATTATGTAATTATAATCTATCATAAAACAGAACATAAGTCACTATAAATTAGTATCTTAAGTATCATTAAAATAATGCACAAAAAACTGTTCTAACAGGATAATGTGTGATGTAAAAAGATACAGTGTATGGTGATAATGATTTTTATTTGATGGAGAAGAGTATAAAAATATGAAAGTTATTTCCTTCTATCTTCTTTTTATTAATGAAAATCATACTTTTTTTTCTATATATGACATTCTTTTTTATATAAATCGATTCTTTTTGTAAGTTTACATATTAGGTATACAAGCAGGTATCTCATATTTTATATCTCGACACATATTTTCTTGTATAAAATATGAAATATTACAAGACTCGTGTTTGAATAATCTTAATGTAGCATTTGCTTACAAAAAATGACGAGATATTTATATAAAAATAGTAAAAAAATTAAGATATCTTTGAAGAAAATTTCTATTTACATAGAAATTGTCATCATACATATGTCCTTATGTGTAACTTATATCCGTTTTTTATAGCTTGTATTATTTGTAAAATATTTTTAAGATACTTAAATAAACTATTCGAAAACATAAAAATAAAATGTATAAGAAATATTTTTAAGATAACTAAGTTATATAGTGACTTATTGTATGTGTACATGTTTTTGTTAATTATTTAATGATAAAGGTGTAAAATATGTATAGCAGGGGTTTGTCGTATTTATCAAAGTTAAAATGAATTGTAGAGCTCTGACGTAATTTTTATCAATCAATCTAATTTTCTCTCTATTATTGCTTCCAGTACATTTATTTCATATAGAAAAATTGAAATTTTTTTTTAAGAAACAATTTTGTTAAAACACTTAAGAGAATAACAATAACGATAAACCCCTCGCAGTAACCTCTAATAAGGTTGATTTTTATATGGATACATTTATGCAATTTATTCTCTATACTCTCTTGGTTTTTGTTTTTATCTTTTTTGAAATCAATACCGTTAACGTATACGTTAAAAAAAATCCAACGTATGCCCAAAAATATCCAAGTTTCCAAAATGTTTGCTATAATTACGAATTTTTTATGGTATTCGAACTGTAAATTTCCCGCAACAATTAGTACTTCGTCTCAAGTTTAAATATTATTAAAAATTCTTGAATTGCGCGCAAACATTTTGAATTCCTGGTATCCTCAGTATCATTCTAAATACTGACTGATTTTTTTAAGTCTTCTTAAGATGATAATGTTGATAGTCAACGTATTTCGAAAGATCAAGACAAAATTTACCAAGGAGACATTCTTTGACCACCTTTATTGTATATTCCATAATTTAATAAGCTCTTCGTTTTGAAAATGTTCTGTTTTAAATATTTACCCTAACAGCATAGATGTCCAGGGGACATCCAGAGTACATCCTGAGGAAATCCTGAGGATATTTCTTTATCCTCAGGATGTCTTTAGAACGTCCTCAGGAGATCTTGTGCTGTCTGAGTAAGCTGCAAACATATATGAATCGTTGCAATGAATGTTGAGATATAAATTAAGCAATATATATTCCTGCATTAGATAATTATTATGCTAAACCTCAATATTCATTCAAGTTTTAATTATCAGCGATATCATTCTTAAACATTGTTCTATAAAATGTACGACATCACATCGTATTCGAGAATAATTAACATTTATTGATACAGATTTCTGTATCATATATAAGGAAGCAATAACATTAAATTTCCTGAAGTTCTTTTCTAATTGCCACTGTGGTATTGTAACTTTGTAATTATATAAAATACTGTATCACCTGCAATAATTTTTAGATGTATGCAACAATTTTTCATCTATGCGCAGATTATACGATATAGGTTATTGCGTCATGCTAATATGTAAAACACTCAGTACAAAAGTTGGAGATTATAGTTATTTCAACATATATCAATTTGTGTGTATGCAGAAATTTAGTCAAATTGTTAAATAAAGGATAAATATTTTATAGTAGTGTTTCAAGTCAGAATATAAAGAGAACGAGATATAAAATAACACGAACAGCTTAGAATTAAGTTAAAACCCAGTAAACACAAAGTATCATCCATATTACAATGTCAGCTCAATCACATAGTATATTATGTAACTGTTACTTTGTAATATAACAAATGTTTTTTTCGGTTGCACTATTGCACTAATGCAATAAGTTAAAATAAGATAAAATATATTGTATATATATATTAGATATAAGTTAGACTGAAATATATTATATATATTTCAGTCTAACTTATTATATCAGTATTAATAATTCTATTATTTCATTTTGTATTACATATTTTTATTTACGTGCTTTTTTATTGTTTTTATTATTTTTAAGTTTGTGTTGTGTTTTTTCAAACTTTTATAACTTTTTTTTTACATTTGTATTAATAGTGCATTCGAATTTCAACTGCTTCAAATGCGCAACTTCACACTGCATTTAAAACAATCATTTGATTGGTTACGCTCATCGATATATAGTACTATGGTATAAAAAAGCTGCGCAACGACGTCTACCGATCCGACAGTTGTCGGTAAGCGTGTAGGTGGAGTCGCGGCTATCTTCCATCCTCTATCGCAGATGTAAAAGCAAAAGAGATAGCATTATGAGACGTAGTCGTCAGAAATGTTGTTCTAAAATACGTATGACGCACACTAAGAAAACGCTCAACTTACACTGTCTCGTCTATACGTGAGAAATATGCGGTGTCCCGAGGACTATTTCGCTCGCTCGAACGTCCATACATTTTTTTTTGTTAGCAAGGAAATTACTGTAATGTAAAAAGAGAAAGGTTTTCTGGAGGCTTCGACAAGTACTTTTAGGAGCTGCTCTTGAAAAAAAAATAAATATTAGATTTATTCTCAATCAATATAAAATACATGTAACAATACAGCGCTTGTATAGGTTGTCGAAGTAGAATATTCTTAATTTTAATGTTGCATAAACACGTGATATATAATTGGTACATATTTCATATTTTACGCGTTCGAGTATCGTTCCATCATTATAAAATTTGGTGGCCCTGAAAAGAGCCGATTTTTGTGCCGAAAAAATTGAGGTCGATTCAGTCAATAGTCGATATCCGGCACGGTCGATAACTTGATTGAGTCGATTAGGTATCGAGTCAATCAAGTTCGCGAGAAAGTTCGGGTCGAAACCGAAGTTCTTTCCAGACTTCTCTCGCATGATCGATTAACGTTGCTACCGTTCTTTCCCTTCTTGGTTCCCAGCGTTGAACCATTTGTGCCCAAACATTTCCGATCAAATTTAGATTTGGCGAATGAGTAAGCCACTTGATTAAGTGGATCTCGGGATGATTCCGAAATCATGTTTGTGTTTTGCGTGATGTATAGATAGCGGAATTATACTGCACTAATCGGATAATTGGTATTTTCTCCACGGGATACATTGCTCGCACTGATAGAAGGAGAATTGCTTCTATTATGCGAATATATTCCGTGGAATTTATTCTTGTAGGGATTGGTCTTGTCGACCAATTCACCGAAAGCGTTACCGGAAACCCAGCCCCACATTGCATACGAAATCCTCCCACTTCTGTGGATAGGCACAACATGATTCGGATGCAACCTTTGATCACTTAATCGCCATACATGAAGTTGACGGTCGTGACGGATCCAGATCGTGATCTCCCACTCCTCACGGCTTGTCGTCAGGTTTTCCGAAGAAAATGCGACACGTTGCTCCCGATATTCAAGAGTCAACGGAATTTTATGGGTTGGACGATAACAACGATATCCGGCTTTATTTAGTCGTCGTTTTGTGGTTCTGTCCGATATCTGTATGTCCATAGTATGGAAAGCTTCTGCAACAGTGCCAAAAGGTCGTTGCTGTACAGAAGCAATAATGTCTTCGTCTTGTTGCTGTGTCGTCAGTCGTGGTCGGCGATTTTGCTTGTGATGATCATGCAATGCATGATCACCGCCTGCAGTAAATCGCTGTATCCATCTACGAACTGTTTTTGTAGAGCAAGGAATATCAGCAGCAATATCTGCTATTGATTTCCAGACTGCCACTGTCTAACTATTCGATCTCTTATTTCGGGACACAAATTTCTATGCATGACTTTATGCGCGCCTACAAAAAGTCAGGAAAGACAATGCATCGCCTTTTGCAAGTATTTATATGATTCAGGAAAGGGCATCTGCTTAGTTTCCACAAATGAGCATTTGTTTATGTTTTGCATTGCATTGATCGCTATGTTGAATATATATATATATATATATATATATATATATATATATATATATATATATATATATATATATAGAAATA